>NC_081546.1:19654982-19655226 GCF_901000735.1 Corylus avellana
CCGTCCGAACGCCGCGTACCTGTAACAGTTTTAAATGAATATAAACTCTTTCCTAGGTCTAGGGATGATGGGGCTATTATAAATACACCTCTATAGGAAGAGAGGCACGAATTTCTGCATCTAGAATTCGCTTTTGTGTGCTAAGAGGGTAGAGTCTGTTCTCTCTCTTAGAGTGATCGTTTGTGTTTACTTGTTAATTGTTGAAGCGAAGTCAACCGGAGTTCCGATGAAGGGAGATAACGTA
>NC_081546.1:19655813-19668619 GCF_901000735.1 Corylus avellana
AAAACCTATATACGACACCAAACGACACATATTTTGAATGTATAGGTGTTTCACACAATTTATGCGGAAATAGATCTGGCCTAACAATTAATAAACAACCAAAAATATATGTAACAATAAACAATAAACAACACAGATATTTTGGTTACGAAGAGGAAACCAATTAGAGAACTCTCTAATTGTAAAACCTCTCCGGGGCAGCCAAACCCAGGAAATCAACTAACTCAGTAAAAGAATAAAGGATTACAAGATGTTCACACTTACAAAACCTTTGCAATTGACACGATCTTGTATAAGACAAGCGACCCACTTGCCTTCTACCGCAGTAGCCCTTTCCAGAGACAGCTGGCACAATCCTTCTACGTGATCTCCCTTCACCGGAACTCCGATTGACTTCGCTTCAACAATCAACAAGTAAACACAACCGATCACTCTAAGAGAGAGAACAGACTCTACCCTCTTAGCACACAAAAGCGAATTCTAGATGCAGAAATTCGTGCCTCTCTCTTTCTATAGAGGTGTATTTATAATAGCCCCATCATCCCTAGACCTAGGAAAGAGTTTATATTCATTTAAAACTGTTACAGGTACGCGGCGTCCGGACGGGAACATGTGCCGTCCGGACGGGACAACAAAACACAGCCAGAAAGTGTTTTTAACACATGGCCGTCTGCAATCTCGTCCGGACGAGATTGCACACGAGCCATTCCGCCCAGCTTCGTAGTCTTCTCTTTATTGCCCGTTTTGACCCAGTAAACATTGGAATTAGCTAAACTTTGTGAAACATGACTTTGTAGATCCTTGAGTTAGCTTTCCAACGCCACAAAGACTGCTCCAATCAGAGGCTTGAAACTCAAGATATGACCTTTTTAGTAAAAGTTGTCCGGACAGGATTCAGACGAGACTGCAGACGAGGCTCTCGGAAATTCTTGTTTATCGAACTCGTCCGGACGGGGTTCAGACGAGACTGCAGACGAGGCTCTCGGAAATTCCTATTTATCGAGCTCGTCCGGACAGGATTGCAAACGAGATTGCAGACGAGGCTCTCGAGGAAAATAGAATTCTTCGAGCATCCGAACGGCACTTCTTCTCGTCCGAACGGTAATTGAATGGATGATGAATCTTGGCACTTTTGGTCACCATTTTGCTTACCGAATTAAGCCAACAAGAACTTACAAATTTGTTGGGTTTTGAATTGTCAAATTCAGTGACAAAATACATTCATCTGCAATCCCGTCAGCAGTGCATACACGAGGTGTTGTGTCAAGAGAAGACCTATAAGATGTGGTTAAGCTTAACCAATCATAATAGAAGACCTATATGATATGGTTAAGTTTAATCAAATCGGAATTCTTTAATTAGAGTTAAAATAGGATTTGATTAAATTTCGTATCCTGCACATGTATCAGTATTCGGACCATAACTTTCGGCTCAAGAATCGGATTGAGGTGAAACCAGCGACATTGGAAAGCTAACACAAAATTCTACAAATCTTTGTGAAATAAGATTTTCAAAATTCGAAAGTTAGCTATGCCAAAATCGTCTCGCAAGATAAGGAAGAAAATTTGGATGAATCCTATTTCAACTAGAACTAGTTTTTCTTTCCATTTCAACTAGTACTAGGTTTTCTTGTAGTCTATATAGAGAGAGTTGTTGTGCACGAAATTGTAAGGAATTCCACATAAGAATTTATGTGCTAAGAGAGCATTTAAGATATTGAGCGTTAGGGTTAGTCTCTCTTAGAGTTAAAGGTTGTGTCTTCATCACAGATCATATACAACTGAAGTCTACCAGAGTTCCGATAAAGGAGATCAAGTAGAAGGATTGTGCCAGATGTTCTGAAAAGGGCTACTGCGGTAGAAGTCAAATGGGTCGCTTGTCTTATGCAAGGGAGTGTCAATTGCAAAGGTTTTGTAAGTGTGAACTTCTTGTAATCCTTATTCTTTTATAGTTGATTGATTTCCTAGGTTTGGCTGCCCCGGAGAGGTTATACATTTTAGAGAGTTTTCTAAATGGTTTCCTCTTCGTAACCAAAATATTTGTGTCTCTGTGATCTATTGTTCTACATATTTTGGTTGTATGATTGTTTAATTTTTAATTCCACGTATTATTTGCATACACCTATTCAACCCTCTTATTAATGTCGTTTGGAGTCGTTTTTAGAATTTACAATTGGTATCAGAGCGGGTTCACTTTGTTTGGATTAAATTTCTGAGTGAGATTCTTGACTCCTTTGTTATGAATACTCCTCAGTCCCTTAGCATGGATTCTGATGAGGAGATTGACCTTCAAATGGCCTATAACAAGCTCTTTAAGACATTTGTTAAATTGAATCATCATCATCAAATTTCCCTTAAAAAGCTTAATGATGTTGAGCATGAGAAAGAGTCTTTGGTTGTTAAATTGTCTAAATCACATCCTTAATTGACTCTTTGAAATCTGAAAATACTATGCTTATTGATAAATTGGGTGCCTCTACTTCATATTCTTCTAATTCTGAAAGAAAAACTTTGTTTGTTAAGCATGTGAAAGTTGAAGAAGTCAAAGCCAATATAGCTTGCTTGGATAAGGGCAAAACTTCTTGTATGAATACTTGTGTGAAGCCCGAATTCAAGGCTCTTTCAAGGAAACAAACTCATGCAAAGTTTGTTCCTACATGCCACCATTGTGGGATCATTGGTCATATTAGACCAAATTGTTCTAAGTTGAAATCCCAAAGACCTTGGAATAAAAAGGCCGCTCCTAAGAAAGAAAAAGGTGGTGTAGAGTCATGTTTGTCTAGATCTAAGTATATGTACATCCCTCCTCATATGAGACAAGCTTCTCCGAAATTTGTCCCTACCTGCCATCATTGTAGAAAAGTTGGTCATATTCGACCTAACTGTTTTAAGTTAAGACCTCGTGAGCATAAGAGTGAGAATTCATATTCTAGGAAAGGTTTTGAGGGGCTATGCATAATGATGAAGGGAGTGTTATCTAGGTTAGATGAGTTTGACAAGAGTCACAAATCTGTACCTAGGGTTAAGAAGGTTTGGGTTAGGAAGGTCGATACCATTCACCCTTTGAGGGGGAGTGGTAGTGAACTCACCTAAAGTAAGGTGGTCCATAACATGCTTAGGATTGGTTGTCTTGCATATTTCTTCATATCCTAGAGCATGTAGCATTCATTGCATTGCATTGCATTTATTATTATTTTTTTTGTTTTTGTTTGTTTTTTTTTTAATTTTCAGTTTTGCATATATATGCATTGCATTAATTTTGTGCATTTTATTTTAAAAAAAAAAATTCAAAAATTCAAAAAGACAAAAATATAGTTTTTAGGTTGTCTCCTTATTTTTGTCATATGCACCTTGATAGTCCATAAATTTCTCATGTATACTTCATGGATCCAATTCCTTATATCTCAAAATGTGCTTACTATACATGGGATGAATATTTATTAATGGACTGATTTTTTTTGGCCTAAGCTTATGCTTCTATGGTACATTTTACCTATGCTTGAACTCTTGTGCACATTTAAGCTTAAATTGAGTATGAATTTGGCCTTAAGGGTGAGTTATGTTAGGCAACCATATGAAGAAGATTGACTAGTTGTGTCTATCAAATTGACCAAATGCTAGTTGAACCTAGGACCTAAAAATTCCAGCATTCCTCTAATTTGGTTTAAGCACTAAATGATTAAAGACACATTCTCAAAGAAAAAAAAATAGTGAAACAAGAAAACATATGAATATATTCCAAAAGGAATCTATTTCACTATGTCTTATTTGTGCTCAACTTGTCCCTATAGAAATAGTCGTGACCATTTTCATTGTGGAAAGAGACGGTCACTACCGGACAATGTTTGAGTATGTGCTACTACTACATGGGAAGTGTATTGGATGAGGGTGACATGGCCCTAGCAAGGTTTGACTTTTGTTTAGATATACATGTCAATCTTCCCATGAGGTAATTTAAGTTTTTACTTGCTAGCCTATCCCATTACCGTATAAGTTCTTAAACTTACTTGATGGTTAGCTTTCACACACAACACACAAGCATGGGTCGAGTGGAACATGTTGCTTTGCTTGTGTTGAAAAAACTTTTGTTTCATATTTTTTTATTCTCATGTATATTTTGGACATTTTGAGATATTACCAGATAATCATTGCTTAATACATGAGTCTTTTATGTTTTATCATGTGAGTGTATTTGACATAACAAGTCTTATATTGAAAAAAAAAAAAAAAAAAAAAAAAAAAATTCTGACTTTTTTCTTCATTTTTTTTATGTCATTCACTAAGGGGGAGAATTGTTTTTTATCATGCTCTTGCATTTCACTCATTATACATTCGTATTTTTTATTTTGTTTATGTTTCTCTGACTTTCATTGGGCTTATTGGTATTTTACTGCCCTTTGTCCATTCATGACAAAAAGGGGGAGAGAAAGTTTTAGAGAGTGCAGATTGGGAATAGATAAAACACGTTTTAGAGAGTGCAGATTGGGAATAGATAAAACACCATAGATGATTTTGATTTTGATTTTGATATACTTGTTGCATCTATGAATGATATTTGTTTTGTGTTTTAACTGATTTGGTGAGCTATTCATGATTATATTCTATTCAAATATGTTATATTATTGGTACATTGGGTATTTCTATTCCACATACGTTTAATATGTTTTGTGAGTGTTTCAGGAAATAGGAGTTATCTATTCAGATATAACTTGTAAATTTTGTCACAGAATTGTCAAAGGGGGAGTTTGTTGGGTTTTGAATTGTCAAATTCAGTGACAAAATACATTCATCTGCAATCCCGTCAGCAATGCATACACGAGGTGTTGTGTCAAGAGAAGACCTATAAGATGTGGTTAAGCTTAACCAATCATAATAGAAGACCTATATGATATGGTTAAGTTTAATCAAATCGGAATTCTTTAATTAGAGTTAAAATAGGATTTGATTAAATTTCGTATCCTGCACATGTATTAGTATTCGGACCATAACTTTCGGCTCACGAATCGGATTGAGGTGAAACCAGAGACATTGGAAAGCTAACACAAAATTCTACAAATCTCTGTGAAATAAGATTTTCAAAATTCGAAAGTTAGCTATGCCAAAATCATCTCGCAAGATAAGAAAGAAAATTTGGATGAATCCTATTCCAACTAGAACTAGTTTTTCTTCCCATTTCAACTAGTACTAGGTTTTCTTGTAGTCTATATATAGAGAGCTGTTATGCACGAAATTGTAAGGAATTCCACATAAGAATTCCATGTGCTAAGAGAGCGTTTAAGATATTGAGTGTTAGGGTTAGTCTCTCTTAGAGTTAAAGGTTGTGTCTTCATCACAAATCATATACAACCGAAGTCTATCGGAGTTCCGGTAAAGGAGATCAAGTAGAAGGATTGTGCCAGATGTTCTGGAAAGGGCTACTGTGGTAGAAGTCAAGTGGGTCGCTTGTCTTATGAAAGAAAGTGTCAATTGCAAATGTTTTGTAAGTGTGAACTTCTTGTAATCCTTATTCTTTTATAGTTGATTGATTTCCTGGGTTTGGCGGCCCCGGAGAGGTTTTACATTTTAGAGAATTCTCTAAATGGTTTCCTCTTCGTAACCAAAATATTTGTGTCTCTGTGATCTATTGTTCTACATATTTTGGTTGTATGATTGTTTAATTTTTAATTCCGCGTATTATTTGCATACACCTATTCAACTCCCTTATTGGTGTCGTTTGGAGTCGTATTAGGTTTTTTCAGGTTGCATGCTTAATATTTTTAAATTTAGTATATTGTTGATAAACACCCATTTAACCTCCATTCTATGTGTAAAATGGAGTCTATTAGGTTTTTCAAAATAGTTTACAGGATCATAGTAGATATAAAATGTATTCTTACTCCTATGATCTTTATGTAATGCTTGGACAAAACCATTTCTTTAATTCATAGTTATTGCATTGAGAGCTCAACAACTCGCAAATAGTGCCCATGTTGCATTTCTCATTGCTTCATACAGCTGCCAAGAGTTAAACAATTACTAATAAACAAAATTTTGAGCGTCAAATATTATTACAAGTCCTACGGTTAAGAATTCTCACTTTAATTACCACATGATTTTTTTAAAAAAATTACCTAAAAGTAAGAAGCCCCACCATCAAAGAAGTCTTAAGGTGTTTCTTTATAAGTGTGACAACTACTTTGAAAACAATTATCCAAAAACAGGAAAATAGCTCTCTGTTTTTGTTCTTGAAAGCAATTTTGGAACATGGAAACAAAAAACGATTTGCCAAACGAGCCCTATTTCCACCTCTACTCAATGTAGTGCACCACATAGGGGAAGACTAGGATCAAACTCTAGGCTCCCACAAAAGTGGCGGCGTGGGGCATAGGACTAGGGCTTTGACCCTAGCCCATTTGCACTCGTTCCCTTTTGGGTCTCTTGGTTTTACTCTAGCCAAACTCCCTATCTCTTCTCTTATGTGTCTTACATAAGGCCAAATTCCTTTGATAAGGAAAAATCTCGTCATTATCTTTGTAATTGACAATTCTACATTTACATACAACAGACTTTGCTGTTTATAATGCCTTGGGTATTCTGGTTTATTGAATTGAAAACCAAGGACCCTTTTGTTATTCAAATTCTTTCATATCCAACGGTTATGTGCAACTGAAATAACAGACTGAAGCAATATGTAATTTGAACTTTTATTTAATGAAAAGGAGGATAAATCAATCAAAAAAAGTAAACCGAACAAGACATGTACCTAAGTGAACCCATAACAGCTCTGACATGATATGTACAACTCGTATTCTCACTCAAACTACGGATGTTTAGTAGTTTTGGCATATGATGAAAAAGGATGACGACTTTTAACTACTGCTAGTTGATGTTGTAGAAGTGCTGATCCAATTTAGAGCAGAATCAGGAGAAAGTGGCAGTGAATCCCTCTTCAACAATCCAACATCATCTGCTGCTTTGCCCATCTCCTCTGCCTCATCTTTACTGTAATCCTTATTTTGTATATCCTGTAGTGCTTCCAGCACTTCCCCCATCGATGGTCTCACGTCTTTAACATATTGCAGACACTGAAATGCCAACTCCGCCACTGCAGTAATCATTCTCTGCACCCTGTAGTCTGATTGAAATCCAAGAGATTTGTCTACAAGCTCATGCAATGTGTGGTTTTGAATCTTGTTGATAGCCATGGTGGACAAATTGATTTCGTGTCGATGCCTTGTGATGTCAACAGCAGGCATGGATGATATAAGCTCGATCAAGACTACCCCGAAGCTAAAGACATCGCTCTTGTCATTAAGCTGGTAGCATTCGTGGTACTCTGGATCGACATAACCAGGAGTCCCTTGTGGAGCAGTTGAAACATGGGAGACATCGGTTGGAAAAAGGCGAGACAGTCCAAAATCTGCGACTTTCACACAAAAATTGTTGTCAAGAAGAATATTGTTTGTTTTCACATCACGGTGGATGATATCAGAAGCATGGAGATATGTCAAAGCACTTGCAGTCTCTAAGGCAATCTTCATTCGAGTTGGCCATCGCAGTGCACCAGGTTTTGCTTTTTCGCCATGAAGATGATCAGCAATGGTGCCATTAGGAATGTATTCATAAACAAGAACGAGTTCGCGGCTGTGACGGGAGGTGCACCCATAAAGTTGGACGAGATTTTGGTGGCGTAAGCGAGTAAGGATCACAATTTCATTCATGAATTGCTCAACTCTCCTGCAGTTGTTTTCATATAAGCGCTTGACTGCAACTTCACGCCCATCTCGAAGTTTGCCTGCTCAACAAGAGAAAATGACTTCATTATTTTCTATCTTTCCCACGTGCAACTCTCCTTTTCCAAACTATTCAAATGCTTTCCATTATAAAATATTCTCGAAGAAAAAACTATAGACATACATAATTAAATTAATTTTGAAAACTTTTTAAAAAGTGGTTCACTGACATATATAGTAGAAAGTGTGGGTATCTATGTTTGTGTGCTTGCTCTTACCATAGTATACGGTGCCAAAGCCTCCCTCTCCAAGTTCTTTGGAGGAATCAAAATTTTTAGTGGCTTCTTCAAGTTCACTGTAGTTGAAGAGAGGAGCTCCAAAGTAGTTACTAATTCCCATTTCACGATCTGTCATAGAAGAAGGATAAGAAGAGATGCTTCGGGAGACATAGGATGAGGGACCATATTTCTTCTTGTTGCGGCGTTGATAGAAAAAGAAAATGACCAACATTATAGCCACGGTTCCAGTAGCAGCGCCAAAACCTGGGTAAAAGGGATAGAGGCAACAAGTTCAAATTAATAGTCCCAATTGAGAAATATTGTCAAACATTGCACAGAAAAGGGCAAAGAGTATGAAAATAGATAAATTTTACCTATACCAATCTTCACTCGCCAATTCCATTTTTCTGTAACAATAAGCAATGAAAGAAATGAAGTGTCAGAACACAAATAACATCAATATAAATATAACAAGCTCGTATAGATTTTACCAAAGCCAAAACCTGCCCATATGCTTTTCCTAATTCAGGAGTTTCAAATGTAACATGTGCCACAATTGAACTTACAGGAAAAGAAAAGAAGCTTGGTGCCAAGAAGGAAGATAAAGTGTTAAGGTTATTGAATATAGTACAGTGGCAATAAGTATAAGACAGGTAGCATAGATTTTTATAATCCGAAGGAAATGCAAAACTTGATCATGAAAGTTTTCATAAGATTCATTTGGGATAAATGTTATTTGGCTCATTCTTTGCAAGTTTTAATTATTGGTTGTTGGTTTCGGGTGAGATCAAAATCCCAAGTCATACGAGTTTTTGTTTCAAACATTAGGTATGAAACAGAAAGAATATTGGACTAATTACATCTGTAGGTAAACAGAAACGAGCCCACAAAGAAAAAGAAGTGATTCTTGTTTAGTCGTAGACTTAATGCTGCAAATAGTCTTCCAAGGTGATAACTTTTCTTTCCGGAGAATGGACTTAATTGGCACCCATTGACTTGACTGAAACCAGTCAGTCAATGGGTGCCAATTAAGTCAATGACAAAGCGAAACCAGTCAGTCATTCAAAACTTCAGATCTCAAAGACCTAATCCAAGAAACCATTCATGTATAATTCATTGAAACCTAATAAGGGCCAAAACGATCTAACGGTTGCCCGATTAAAAACTGCTAAGATTGAACTTTCTTTCTATCATCAAAAAGACACAGAAAATTGTGCCCACTATAGTTTGGCTGCAAATTATTCCTAGACTGAAGAAGATGGAAAATTTGAAGAAAATATCAAATGATGATAAGGAAATTTCCTACAGAATTACAATCATCGCAGGTTTTGTGATGAGCCCGGTCTTGGCAAAAACAAACAAATTCTCTATTATCGAATCCACAGCGTCCACCACTTTTCACAACTGCTGCAGTTAGGTGCAGTCCAATTTAACAAGAAACCCATCTTCAAAATTTCAGTATAATTCATTTGCGACAAGCTTGTCAAGTTGACACCAAAAAGCATATGCACTGGCACGTCAACCAAAGACTGGCACCTTTTTTCCCACGGATAGTTAACGTCCAATGCTTTCTCATGGAAAACAGCTAAAGAATGAAGGGTCGTACCATTGCTAGCACAGTCTAACCCATATGTGGGGTATTGAGGCAGTGAAGTGCAGTTGTAGAAGATGGAGAAATCACTACGATACAAACTAAGATTAAATGGGGTTCGATCAAGGCTAACGTTATGCAAAGGAGTAGGGCATGCGTCCCAATAGGCGGCGGCATTGGCCACGAGAAGTGAATGGTTGGAGTAAAAGATATCTTTAATGATATATTCATCATTGGAAATTTTGAGAACTGGGTTTTGCTCGTTGCAGGTAATACCAAATCTGGGGTAGCCACAGAAAGATTCCTGTTCATCAAGTATCCAAAAGGGGTAGCTTATGTTTGGGCCATTTCCACAATCATGAGGCGCGCAGTCTTGGAACTTTTGGTTAACGGATAGAGCGCGGTTGGCTAAGTTGGTGAAGATGATGAACAAAATGCATATATGGGAGGTGAAGAAGTTTTGGGTGTCCATGGGGAGAAGGGAAGGAAGAAGCAGGGGAAGCCAACAAAGGTATTAAAGTGGGAGGAAAATTTCCAAGTAGTTGGTATAATACAACATACTTTTACTTGTGTTTTGTTTTCGGTTTGTTATTGGTTTGGAGTTTGACAAAGAAGGGAAAGACAAAAAAAAGGTTCAAGCAACCACAAAAGATTTGTTTCTTTGGTTTATATTAAATGAGAACAATTTTAGGGTATTATTTGGCCAAGAAGTCGTATATAATCTTTTGAATATTTGGGTCAATTTCTTATCAGTCGGGCCAGAAGAAACCTCCATCTTAATAAGTTGTAATTTTCTATCTATGTTGACAGTTTGGGAATCCAGGTCAAAGACTCAGAATGAAAATTAGACAACAAAAAATTGGCCAAACAACTCAAGACACATCATCCCTTGTAACGATGACATAATCATGATATAATATAGTTGACATTAATGGCGTTTTCGCACTCCCGCTTTAAACAAAATCATAAAAAAAATGTATTATTTAAGAATGTGTTTTTAAAAATCCGAAATAGAGCTGTAATATCATCAAACATGTGCTCTAAAGTTGGCAAAGATGTCATCAAAAGTGGGCAATGGGTGAATAAGACGTAATGGAATCCCTTAAAGTAAAAGACCCACACCTAGTACCAAACACATGAATTAGATGGGCAACTTTTAGGCATTATTAGCATGGGCCAAACAGAGTCTTAAGATTTGCAAAAAATCATTTCAATAATGGAGAATTATCTATGTGTTGACACAATATATTTTTCATGTGATTGGTTATATATTATTGAAACAAAAATAAACTAAAATATAAGGAAAAAACAATTATAAATCTAAGAAAGTATTGAGGGGATGAGATTTGACGAGGGTTTTGGTTGGTTGAAGAGAAGGCGGCCGGGAAAAAAAGAGATCATTCATTATTATTTTTGTAAGTTCACTATATCTATGGGAGTGGTTGACCAACTTAAGAAGATGTTTTCATATGATAGATTCAAAAAAATTTTATGAAATTTGTATATCCGTCTAAATTAGGTTTTTATCTAATTTGAATTAAGTCTTTGGGTTTCTAATTTCAAGAATATGACCATTAGGTTTTGTCTAAATTTTAAATAGGCCCTTCTGTCACTTTCTGTCAAATTGAATGATTTCTCATATGTCATGTGTCTCAATTGACACATCATCATTCATATTATCACTTAATATCAATGCCTTATCCATTAAGAGTCAAGTCATCCATAAAAAAAAGAAGAAGACCTAACTCTAAAAGCAAGAACCATATGATCTTCTAGATTTTAAGCATTAGAGGAAAAACCATTAACTGTAATGTTGTGATGGATCATGGCGTGTCAAGTGAGACACACATGACAAATGAAAAACCGTTACTTTTAATAGCAAAGTGACAGAGTGACCAATTTAAAATTTGGTCAAAACCTAATGACGAAAACCCAAGAACTAAATTCAAATCCGATAAAAACTTAAGAATTAAATTTGATTAAACCCGAAACTATATGTAAAAATAAGGTTTGCAGGCATAATCAGCATCACCAAATTTTACATGCTAAAAAAAGAAAAAAAGAAATTATATTTTAAAATACTATGCAATCTTCACCAAGCCAGTACGGCCAATTAGGTCATGATGAACTCACTGTCTAAAATGTCTAACAAGTAATTCAAACACAGAAAACTCCAGGCCTAATTTAATAAGGTGTAGACAAATATGATATGCAGGGCAATCTTTAGTAAATAACTAAATAATCAATCAAGTTTTGTTAGGGAAACATAATTCAAAAGTCCAGAATGCCCCTATGTATAATTAACAATTCCGCCTATGAAATCAAAATGCTTAAAAATATAGAAAACGATGAAAAATAGTGAATCCCATAATTAGTTAAAATAATTAGACGGAAGAAAGAGATATTTTTCTAAAGCTCAGAAATTTCCTTGCAACTAAAACGTGTCTAGATAGCATGCGTGCTTCTCACAACATGCTCTGAATGAGGACCATGGGAAACATGCGTGCATGTTCAGATTCAAATTTGCTACTTTTTAAAGAAAACCCTAACACTTTATATAACAAATATTATTTATTTATTTATTTAGAAATGACAGAGGGGACGATAATAGCGGCTATTTATACTTTAGTTGTGACTATAATAACACGACGGAGCGTTTAACTAACCACATAAAAATTGTCTTAAGACCACTCAACCACCAAGGTTCATGTAAGAAAGAATAGAAAATGTAAACTGACTTGTATGGGACATGTTTCCACACGTAATGGTTAGCTTGGACACACTCAATTAATAAACAGCGGTAGGTGTGAATAATGAATATCCCTTGGAGCGTGACTTTCTCTGTTTTGACTGTTGACAAGTTAAGAGGTATTACGTGCAGCTATGTAAGGCTGCAAGAGATTGGATGATCGTGACCAGACAGCTATATAGTATGACCCAATCAATTGTTGATAATGGCTCAAATTGTCAATAAGTGTGAAGATAATTGCTGGAAAATATCAATATTCAAGTTGGTGGGCTCAAGTCATATTTATCTATAAGAGGATAAGTTTAGTTTTAAAAGGAGTCCAAGAACAACTGGAATTTGATTTTTGGAGAAAACGTGTGTAGATAAACATGTGGGTTGCAATGCTTATCTTCATCATGAAAAGACTTTGTATTCATGATGGTTTCGTTTTCCCATCAGCAATTGGATTAAAATTATTCTCCTATTTTTCGTGATTAA
>NC_081546.1:19668719-19704796 GCF_901000735.1 Corylus avellana
AAAGATGTTGATTATACCAATACCAGTTTGTGGGCTATAGCTAATTAAGAGCAAGAACAATACCCCGCAAAAAGCCTAATCCAAGAAAGTGAAAAGTGAGAAGAGAAGAGAGAATAGCATACCGTTCGTTGGAATCGGACATGTATCATTAGATTGCCGTTGGTCACGGCAATGGCAGAGAAACTGGCCGGTGGAATTAGAACCGCATACCCCACCTGTTGCCTCACACGCCCGACAGGCAATCCCCAATGCATTGCTGTAATATTCCACCTCAAAACCTTTATCCGTTGCCTTTTCAACAGCCGGGGCTCCACCCTGAGCGTCTGCACGAAGAGCAGTAGCACTAGTCCGGAGAATCGGAACCTGGATATTGTTGTCGCAATCCCTTGTAAGTGCTTCAAGTTGGTTGTTCGGGAGGTATTCGTCTATGAAGTAAGCATTGACTTTCCCATCACCAACTTCTGGGCTGCAATTAAATCTATTTCGGACTGGTATGTCGTCGTTTTGAGGAGGACAGCCGTATAATATAGTTATGTTTTGATTGGTTGAAGCGTAATCAAACAAAGTGTAATTCAAGGTTGTATTTCTGAACTCCGGATGTGGAGGACAAGGACCATACCAAAGGTCCGACCTTGCAACGGTAAAGGTTCGAGAAGATGTGGCGATGTCTAGAACGCCGAATTCTATTCCTTCAATTTCGATAACCGGGTATTCATTGCTGAGGCAGCTGAGGTTGTACCCTGGATGAACTCCGCAATATTTAGGTCGGGTACCTCCCCAGAAAGGGAACGGAATGTTGACGCCACCACAGTTATATGTACGGTTGCAGACCTCAAAAGGATCATCTTCGTCGCAGTAAGACGGCGGTAGTATTGTTAAGAAGAAGGAGAGGAATAGGATGATAGTGATGGAAGAAAGAGAGAGATGGAAATCCATTGTTTAGAAGATCAAGTGATCAGAGATGGGTTATGTTGAATGGTGTGAGAGATCAGAGATGGGCGGGTTTTGTCATATTACCAATTTACATGTTGACCATTTATTTTAACTTTGACTGAGAAAGGTATGATTGTTAAATAAATTAATTTGTTAGAACTCTCGTATCAGAAAGAGACGACGAGACGCGGCTATTGACTTTCCGACAATTTCCTCTTGAGAAAGTTCGGTGGAAGCCAAGTTGGCGGGCGATAGACGTCTTTAGAAGATCGATGGCGAAGGTGACGTTACGAAAGCACCATACAATTTCCTTTTCAGGGCCGGGTATCGATCGGTTAGGACCGATTAATGGGCTTATCGGTCGATTAACTGATAAGTTATCTGTTAATCAAATCTTAATCGATTACCAACCGATAAGAAGTGTTAACCGAATATTATCGGTCATATCGGTAATCAGTTAACCGGTCGATTAAATCAGTTTGGGCTTTTGTAGGCTTTTACTAGTTGCAAATTTGGCCAAAAATTAATTGTTTTAGAGGTCCAAATATGTTTTGTTAGGCTAAAGCCTAAAATAGCTTATTAAAAATTAGTTATTTTAGAATATATTTTTGGATAAAATACCTTATTAAAGCTTTTTTTTATATTGATCCACCAAAATAATAAATATAAAATTCTAAAAAATTAAAAATTAAAATAGCTTATCGGTCATATTGGTCATATCGATTTTTCGATAAAAAATTTTTAACTGACCGATAAACTTATCGGTATAAAATTTTTAACCGATTACCGACCGATTAATATCGGTTCGGTTAAAGTTGATAATCGGTAATCGGTTAATTTGCCCACCCCTATATTTATTCCAATACACAAATAAAGGACAGAAATTTCGCTGTTCGACTTTTTCTTTTCTATTGCTTTCTTTCCACATTTCACATATCGATGGATAAGCCTGGTGGAGCAAAAGACTAAAAACCCTTTTGCAAATCATTTCTGCACAACTATTTTTATTCTCGAACAAAATTGCACCGACTAGCCTAACTAGAAGAAATCAAACTATTTATAATATAAATATATATGTAGGAACTGTGTCCAGTCTCCATCATTAGCATTGTTGAGAGTTACATCTATCTCATCGAAATCCCCTCTAATCATATATATATATATATATATATATATAAAAGCCGAGTTTTGATGTAGGGAGTGCTTAGAATTGCGTCACGTGTCCTCTTAACTTCATATCCCACGTCTCTCTCTCCCTCTATCTCCACTTAAATGTCTTAAATCTCTATCTCCACTTAATTTTTTTTTTTTTTTCTCTCTCTACCATAACCCAATGCATGCTTCTTCTTTTTTTGGCATGCCTCCTACCTCTTTTTTTTTTTTTTTTTTTGGCATAGTTTTATATCTGAATCGATTTTTTTTTTCTTTAATTAATTGTGCTAACTCTCACTCTCCCATAATCTCTCTCTCTCTCATAATTTATGTTTTAACTACTTTTTTTTTCCCTCTCCCATGCATAACCCAACGCACTACGTTCCTTGCAACATTCAAAACTCTTCTTGTTCTTTTTTCTGCATGCCTCCTACCTTTTTTTTATAAGTTACAACATCCAATATCCCAGATGACTCTCTCATTGTGTTTGTCTTTTAGTGCCTTTCAACATCTAAATCTCTCCACTTCAGGTTAGTGTGTTTTTGTTTTGACTTCTATTTTGTAATTGAGTATTACAAGTATTCAATAATAGCACAACCCTCTGCAAAAAAAAATTGTGATTGTTTATTTACTGTATTTGCATGTTCTTTTTTTTTTTTTTCCAGTCTATATGTGTGTATGTTTTTTCTTTAATAAAAATTGTAATTTCAGACTTAAAATAAATTTTTAATATATTTTATTGTGCTAATGCAAGGTTATATTGTGTTTTTGTATTGTTAATGTATTGTTAATCTAGATTAACGATTTAACTGTATTTTCTTTTTGTCAGTTTTGTCTTTTAGTGCCTTGCCACACCCAAAACTCATTTTACTAAGTGAACAATCTCGCTCTCTCAATTTTGTTACCATTCTTCAGGTTAGTGTGTTTTCGTTTGACTTTTAGTTTGTTATTAAGTATTATTTGTATTTAAGAATCAACCTTTATATTGCGTTTTTGTATTGTTAATGTATTGTTAATCTGAATTAACGATTTACATGTGATTGCTTTTGCGTTCTTTGGAAATAATTTGCAATAGGTGTTGAGGTATTTTCATTATTTTTTCTTAAGTTTTTAATTAGTTTGTTTACTTTGTTTTGTAGCATTAATTTCTTTATGTTGTGAGTATACAATTTTCTCCATACATTTTGTATGTATTATATTGCATTATGTTGATTATACCCTTTAGTTAAAATAATATTATATATTTTAGTTAAATTAGTTTGTTATTGAGTATTATTTGTATTTAAGAATCAACATTTCTTAAGAGCCGTTGTTGTTTTTAAATACAGCAATAAAATTTTTTAAAAGTCATGAATTTTATTTATAAGGTTTCTTTACTTTATTTTGTATCATTACTTTACTAAACGATTTGCAGGTTCATAATTAAAATTGCATTTTCAGAATTAAGATAATATATTTTTAAAAATATATTATTATGCTGATGGAACATTATAATGTGTTTTTATTTGAGTTTTGTGTTTTATATTGTTAAACTGGATTAACAATTTTATGAAAAAATTTACAGACCCTTTTTTGTGTTCAAATATCAATATATAGATATGAAATGCATGTTTTTTTGTGTTACTTTGATAAAAATAGATCAACCCTCTTAAAAAAACAAAAACAAAAACAAAAACAAAAACAAAGCAAAACAAAACAAAACAAAAAAAATGTAATTGTTTTTGTGAACTTTATAAATGAAGTGTTATATAATTATACTTTTTAGTTGAAATATTGAATTAAATGATGCGATTTAGAAATTTATTTTAAAAATAAATCAATCGTTCAATTTTATTTTTTATTTAAAAAACATAAACAAAGTAGATGTTTTGTCTCCCATTGATATATCTTAAGTTTTATTGTTAACATACAATATATCAACCTTTTTTAACAGCCAATAAACTGCTGTTGTTTTTAAAGACAACAATTAAAAAAAATTAAAACTCTTAATTTTATTTATATAGTTTCTTTACTTTATTTTGTATTATTAATTTATTTACTTTATTTTGTATCATTTTTTTTTCAGTATATATTTGTGTATGTTCAATTTAGAATTACGATAATATTTTTTTTTTAATTTTTTATATTTTATGATTCGGTACTAACACTATTTTGTTTTTGTTATGTTTTTTTTTTTTTTTTTTTCTTCAATCAGTACTCTTTTTGTATGATTTAGATAAAAAGTGCGACTTCCTAAGTAGTACTCTGTTTCTATTTTCATTATTCTTCTTACATTTTTTTTAATACATCATCTTTTTTCATTTTTCTTTTTTTGTAGTGATATGTTTTGTCTCGCATGGATATATCTTAAGCTTTATTTTAAAAACACAATATATCAACCTTTTTTAACGGTTGATAAACTGTTGTTGTTTTTATATACAACAATAAAAAATTAAAAATTAAAAATCTAAAATTTTATTTATATAGTTTCTTTACTTTGTACTGTAAAGTTAATTTATTAAAGGAATTGCATATATGTTCAATTTTTTTTTTTTTTTTTTTTCTTCTTTTAGTCTGTATGTGCGTTCTTTTTTCTTTTTCTTTTTTCACTTAGTATTCTGTTTGTATGTTTTTTCTTTGATGAAATTTGCAACTTCATAAATAATAATTTGTTTCTATATATTTTTCATTCTTCTTTTTAAATTTTTTATTCTTTGTTTTTGTAACATTAATTTCTTAATTTTCCTAATTTCGTTTTCCAGGTATCATTTATAAATTTTAAAACATTAGTTTGGTAGGAATTATAAAACATTACTCAAAACATGAATATACCACCAAGGCACACGACTATCATTTATAACATAAATTACTGTAACTATTTACAATATGCACTATAATATTATGTAAATTGTCTTTTAAATTAATGTCTGTAACTATTGAATACAGGTGATTGCTTTTGCGTTCTTTGGATATAATTTGCAATAGATGTTGAGGTATTTTCATTATTTTTCTTAAGTTTTTCATTAGTTTGTTTACTTTGTTTTGTAGCATTAATTTCTTTATGTTGTGAGTATACAATTTTCTCCATACATTTTGTATGTATTATATTGCATTATGTTGATTATACTCTGTAGTTAAAATAATATTATATATTTTAGTTAAATTTGATGTACTAAATGATAGGATTTATAGATTCGTCATTAATTTTTTTTCCTCGCAATTATGCAATAGGAAAATAGAAACAAAATGGAAAATACTAGACTTTCACGACATCGAAGGCGGATGATTATGAATGCATAAAAATCTAGGCAAGTTAGGGATTGCGACAACGTTCAATCAACGGATTCAATTGGTCAAAGTATGACAAATAATAGGAACGAAATAGAGAATGAGAGACGTTCACAACATAAACGATGTAAAACAAATCAAGGAGTTATTATTGTGGATAACGGAAGTAGCTCAAGCCAAGTTAGGGATGTCAACTGCATTCAACCAACATATTCAATTGGTCAAAATATGACAGAAGGTGGATCCAGCTATGGTTCAGGCACAAAAGATATTACAAGTAAATGACTTAACTAAATTTATTTGATAAAAAAATATGAAAAGCTTAGAACAACGTTAAATTTAATGCAACATTTCTTTCTTTCTTTACTTCTATTTCATACAGGGAAGTTTGTTGAACCTTGAAATTTTGGTGAACCATCATGTGTATGTGAATATTGCGGTACGATAGTATGGTATGAAGAAAGAACAACAAAATCTAGGAAGCCTCCTAATCCTAATTTTTCTCTATGTTGTATGGAAGGTCAAGTCAAGTTGCATTTGCTTAAGAAACCACTTATTATTCTTGAAGACTTGCTAAATCCTGCTGGTGGGCAGCGTTCAAAAAACTTTAAGGCACAAATAAGAAGTTATAATTCTATGTTTGCTATGACATCAATGGATAGGAATGTGGATAATAGTATTAACGATGGAAGATGTTGTTATATTTTTCGCCTTAATGGTCAAAACCACCACATAATTGGATCATTACTCCCAGGTGACGGCTTGAACCCGCGTTTTGCGCAGTTATATTTTTACGACACTGAAAATGAAGTTCCAAATAGAATGACTTCCTTGAATCGCTCTGACAAAAACCTTGACCGATCTATTGTTGATGTCCTGGTCCAAATGCTAGATGAATCAAATGTTTTGGTGAAGATCTTTCATATAACTAGAGATCGTTTTAAAGAAGATAATGTCCACCACTTAAGATTACGTATTATTGAATCATGATCAACCGATGGAAGAGAGCACAATCTTCCCACATGTTCTGAAACTGCTGCAATTATCGTCGGTGACATTGGTGTTGAGAATGCACATCGTGATGTTATTGTGGATTATAAAGAAGGTGGATTACAGAGGATCAACAAGTTGCATCCATCGTATATGGCATTGCAGTATCCTCTTCTATTTTCATATGGAGAGGATGGATTGAGGCTTGGCATTTTACATAGAAGTGTTAATGGAACTAGACATAACACAAGCAGTTATGTAACAATGAGAGAGTACTATGCATACCAGTTGCAAGAACGTCAAGGTGAAGGAAATACTTTGATATATAGCGGCCGCCTATTTCAACAGTTTGTTGTTAATACATATGTATGTATTGAAGGAATGCGACTTATGTGGGTAAGACGTAACCAAAGTGCATTGATGATTTAATTGTATAGTGGTATGAGGGATGTAGTTATGAGGGGAGATACCACCCCTGCATCTATTGGAGAAAGAATTGTTTTGCCTTCGACTTTTACGGGAAGCCCACGATATATGATTGATGATTGAGAATTATCAAGATTCAATGGCAATTTGTAGATGGACAGGCTATCTTGATTTATTTATTACTTTCACTTGCAATGCGAAATGGCCGGAGATTAAAAGCTTTCTATCTATGAATCCTGGTCAAAAACCTGAGGATCGACCTGATATACTTGGAAGAGTCTTTAAGATCAAGCTCGATCAGCTATTACATGACTTAAAGCATGGCCTACACTTTGGGAGATTACTAGCTGGTATTCTAAACTAACTGTTAAGTGCCAAAATATCCATATTTTAGCCCTTAAACTTATATGTGTTAATTCCTTAAGTATGTTAATTTGTGCTATTTTAGTTCTTTTATGTGTTTTCCATGCTTTTGTAGGCTTTTGGAAGAAAATGAAGTAAATCTGGAAGGTTTGGGCTCAAAGAGAGAAATTAGGTAAAGTTGGAGCTCTTGTGAAAATAGATCGATCACGGTTCCTACGTCGATCACCGGATTCCATACTAGAGGACAAAAGCAGCCAAGTGAGATCGAGCGCACACGGGTTGCAATCGATCGCACCCGTGCGCAAATGACAAATTAGTTGCAGCCAAACTCCTTTTTCCTTCCATATTAGGGTTTTCCAACTCCCACTTGTAATATGAGTAAAACCCTACAAATTTCCTAGGTTTACTAGTTTGTCAAGAACTTTTAAAACCTATAAATAGACCTCTTAGCTTCTAGGAATAAGTATGGAGAAAGAGGCACAAGCTCTGAAAAGGAACTGAAGGCTAGGTCAAAGGAGTTTGGGTTTTTCTTCTCTTCCACCTTTTATTTTCATTATGTAGTCTATATTTTCATTAGGGCTAGATTGAAGCCCTAATCATGTCTATTTATGATTGCAATATTGGCGTCTTTGCTACAATTATATTTTGGTATATTTAACTTGATTAATACCTATTATCTTGTATTCCTCATATGTGTTTGTCAGGCCAACATATACATGTGGTATGGACTAGTTAGTTAAATCAATTTGGATGACCGAGTCCGGGTTTAATAAAAGTAACAAAAGATATCCATGTCAGATTCTTGGATTAATTAACATGGGGAACCGAGAGTAGACACCCATGCCCTAGGCCTTGTGTGTTTGTCGATTTTCACAGATTTATGCTTTCTTAAAGAACAACTTAGTAGACACACATGCTAAATCCTTTAACAAATAAAAGAATTAGACTAGACACCCATGCCTAATTCGTTGCTTAGGAAAATCAATAGTTTAAGGAGTAGACACCCATGCCCTTAGGTTGGCAAGCATTAATTATACCGGTATAATTGGTGTATTGACATATTGTTATCTTAATTAGTCTGATTAGTGGTGGATATCAAAACCCTAATTCTTTTTAGTTTTAGTTTATCTTCTATTTTATTTCTTTAATTAATTCAATCGTGACAATTGAATTTTATATGTTTAATTAAATGGGAAATTACTTCTAAACATAATTTATCAATCTTCGTGGAAATGATCTCATATTTGCCTACTATACTATCGTTTGATCTTGTGCACTTGTGAGTAAAACGTACCAAGTATTTGCCTATTAATTTAAGTGGGTATTTGGCACAACAAGTTTTTGGCGCCGTTGCCGGAGATTGTGTTAAATTATGTCTTGAAATTTTTTTCCTTTAGTTTAATTCAGTTTCTTTTATTTATTTTTTTCTCTATTTTGTTTAGTTTTTAATTTTGTTTGTTTTATATTTCTATTTATTTTTGTTTAATTTTTATGTTTTGTTTTCCGTTTTTGTTTCTGTTCGCAAATCTAATTTAATTTGCGGTAGTGCGATCGAGCGCAGTCTCACTGCGATCGAGCACACTGCTGCCTGTAAAGCCTGATATGCTTATATTTTGCGACAGTACGCTCAAGCGTCCATTCCAGGGAGATTGAGAGTAACTGTGCAATCGAGCGCATAGCCAGACAGTAGTATTGAAGCTGCTGATTTCAATTTTGCTTTTATTTTTATTTTATTTGTTTTTCTTTTCTGTTTTCTTTTATTTTGCCATTTTTTTTTTAATGTTTCTGTTTTTAAAGTCTGTTAGTTTCTATTATTATTTTTGTGGTTTTAATTTTTCTCTGTTTTTTGTTCACAACTTTGAGCTACCATGCGGCAGTAAGATTGAGTGCACCTCCATCCAGCAGTACTGAAGCTACTGTACAATCGAGCTGAAGATGTTAAACTTAGCGCTCATGGGAGGCACCCCATAGTTTATCATATTATTTTTTATTTTATGTTTGTCTTTAGTTTTGTTTTTATTTCCTTTTTATTTGTTTTGGTGTTTTATTTTGCAGGAACAAGTGTGCTTTAATTCAAGTTTGGGGGTGTGCTATGAGTCATGCTATTCCAAACAATTTTGTCCATATCTCGAGTAAATTCTTTCCATGTTATAGACATATTGGAGACAATGTGTAATTTAAGTTTGGGGGTATGGGAGACACTTTACACACACTTTGTTCCAGTTTTATGTCATTTTTATTTTTTTGAAAAAAAAAATGTGAATATATATATATATATATATATGCGCATGTTCATGTTTGTCTTAAAAGTTTGGTTGATCTTAAAAATTGTGATTTGATTTCATTGATGAGCTTAAAATTTTGATCACATGATCTAATAATTGAGTTTTTCAGTTTGGTTACTTGCTTAGGACAATTGAGAATTCACATATTTGATATGATCTTACACAAGCACATTAGTACATAATTTGTGAGATATGACATGGAGTCTAATGTGTGTTTCTATGTCTTGGGTGAAACTAGATGATTTATTAGATGGATACTTTGGCATATATATATATGTGATAAAAAAAAAATAAAAAAAAAAGATCGTTGATAAGCTTTTCACTAAGTAACTGGACCTATTGCCTCAAAGCATTGAGTGTTCACGTCAAAAGGTGAAAATTTTTGATTTGGTTAATGTCATGGTTAGTTTGGTTTCATATCCTTTTTGACTCGCGTTAGTAAGTCCTAGGGGTGTCTCTACACCTAATGCCCTAAAATCATCTGGTTTGGGAGTCATTGACTTAACACTCGTTACATGGGTCAATTAGAAAGCTTAAGGGAACTAAGCATTGTATAACCTGACGAAGAAAAAGAAAAAAAAAAAGAAAAAAAAAAAAAAACTATGCCATTGTTATTCATTCTAATAAGGATTTCAGTGAACTTTGAAATATTGAGACATTACACATTGGAAATAATTGGAAGCTTCATATTTATGTGCTAGTTCACTTTACACTGTTTCAAACTTGTGATGCCTTAGCATATCTTCTGTAAGTGATTAAATTTTAAAATTCTAATTCATTATGAAGATGAAGTTTATCTTTTAAAGGTTGCTAATGAATGAGAATCATTGTTTTGAGTGATACCTTAATTTTTTTATAATATAAACTCTTGCATAATGTTTGTGTGTAACATTCCTGAAAAACCCTCACGAGATTTCACTTGTCCTTTAGGGAATTCCTATGGGTTTAAAAGGCTCGTTGCATATGCTAAATGCAATCGTACATCCACGAAAGATGAATTTATCTTTTTGTTTTCAGTTTTTCACTTTGTTTTTAGTTTTGTATTGCTAAAGGACTAGCAATATGTAAGTTTGGGGGTGAGTTAAGTGCCAAAATATCCATATTTTAGCCCTTAAACTTATATGTGTTAATTCTTTAAGTATGTTAATTTGTGCTATTTTAGTTCTTTTATGTGTTTTTCATGCTTTTGTAAGCTTTTGGAATAAAATGAAGTAAATCTGAAAGCTTTGGGCTCAAAGAGAAAAATTGGGTAAAGTTGGAGCTCCTGACAGTGTGATCGATCGCAGGTTCCTTGCGATCGAGCGCATTACCAGAGAGGACAAGCAGTGAAGTAGCCAAGTGCAATCGAGTGCACACAGGTTGCGATCGATCGCACCTGTGTGAAAGTTTCAAATCAGCTACGGCCAAACTCCTTTTTTCTTCTATATTAGGGTTTTCGAACTCCCACTTGTAATTGGAGTAAAATCCTACGAATTTCTTAGGTTTACTAGTTTATCAATGACTTTTAAAGCCTATAAATAGACCTCTTAGCTTCTAGGAATAACTGTGGAAAAAGAGGCACAAGCTCTGGAAAGGAATTGAAGGCTAGATCAAAGGAGTTTGGGTTTTACTTCTCTTCCACCTTTTATTTTCATTATGTAGTCTATATTTTAATTAGGACTAGATTGAAGCCCTAATCATGTCTATTTATGATTGAAATATTGGCGCCTGTGTTACAATTATATTTTGGTATATTTAACTTGATTAATACATGTTATCTTGTATTCCTCATATGTGTTTGTCTTGCCAACATATGCATGTGGTATGGACTAGTTAGTTAAATCAATTTGGATAACCGAGTCCTGAGTTTAATAAAAGTAACAAAAGATATCCATGCCGGATTCTTGGGTTAATCAACATGGGAAACTGGGAGTAAACACCCATGCCCTAAGCCTCGTGTGTTTGACAATTTCCACAGATTTATGCTTTCTTAAAGAACAATTTAGTAGACACCCATGTTAAATCCTTTAAGAAAGAAAAGAATTAGAGTAGACACGCATGCCTAATTCGTTGCTTATGAAAATCAATAGCTTAAAGAGTAGACACCCATGTCCTTTGGTTGGCAAACATTAATTATACCGGTATAATTGGCGCATTGGCATATTGTTATCTTAATTAGTCTAATTAGTGGTGGATATCAAAACCCTAATCCTTTTTAGTTTTAGTTTATCTTTTATTTTATTTCTTTAATTAAATTCAATCGTGACAATTGAATTTTATATGTATAATTAAATGGAAAATTACTTCTAAACATAATTTACCAATCCTCGTAAGAATGATCTTATATTTGCCTGCTACACTATCGTTTGATCTTGTGCATGCACTTGCGAGTAAAACATACCAAGTATTTGCCTATTAATTTAGGTGGGTATTTGGCACAACACTAACCATTTTTGTTATTTTCTAATTTTTAATTTTTATACCTAACATAATTAAATTTCTATTGTGCTTACAGTTGTCTACACTATTGAATACCAAAAGAGAGGATTGCCTCATGCTCATATATTGCTTTTTCTACATCCCGAGGACAAAAATCCAACACCAGTAGAAATAGATAGGATAATCTCTGCAGAAATTTTGGATTTGAACAAAGATCCTCAAGCTTATGATGTTGTCAAATAATTTATGGTACATGGTCCTTGCGCCTCTATAAATCCAAAATCAAATTGTATGATTGGCAACAAATGTAGTAAGCATTTTTCAAAGAAATTTTACTCTGAAACTACAGTTGATAAAGATGGCTTTTCAATGTATAAAAAGAGGAACAATGGAAGATTTGATGAAAAAAATGGTGTCAAACTTGACAATCGATTTATAGTTCTTCACAATATTGACTTACTGGTGAAATATCAGTCACACATAAAATATTGAGTGGTGTAATCGTTCAAGGTCTATCAAGTACTTATTCAAATATATAAATAAAGGACCTGATCGTGCAACTTTAATTATTGAAGAAAATCTACACGTCAATGGATCTACTGGAATACAACATGTGATAGATATCGATGAAATAAAATCATATTTAGATTGTAGATATGTGTCGGCTATAGAGGCATGTTGGAGAATCTTTTAGTTTGAAATTCATTATCGAGAACCTGCAGTTGATAGGTTAAATTTTCATCTTAAAAATGAACAACCAGTCATGTTTGATAATTCAGATTACTTAGTTAATGTTTTGAATCAACCGAATATTAGAAAGACTAAATTTATTGAATGGATGAAAACAAATGCTTTGTATGAAGAAGCAAGAGAATTGACTTATTCTGATTTCCCTTCCAAATGGGTTTGGCATAACAAAGACAAGGAATGGAAATTGAGGAAGCAAAGATTATGTGTAGGAAGGATATTCTACTCTCATCCTGGAAGTGGTGAACGATTTTATTTGCAAATGTTGCTTAACATTGTTAAAGGACCTCGGTCTTTCGAGGAAATAAGAACTATAAATAGTGTGTTGTACCCAACTTTCAAGGCAGCATGTTACGCTCTTGGTTTGCTTGATGATGATAAAGAGTGGCATGAAGTTTTAAATCATGCGTCTTATTGGGTTTCAGGGAAGCAACTTCGTGAACTTTTTGCAACAATGTTGATTATTTGTGAGGTTGCTTACCCTTACAAATTATGGATTTCAAATTGAAAATTGTTATCTGATGATATTCTACAGCGAGAAAGAAGAATTTTACGATATAATGACCTATATCTTAGTGACTCACAATTACAAGACTATGCACTTTGTGATATCGAACAGTTATTGAACAAAAATGCAAGGTCTTTGAGAGAATTTGAGACAGTGCCATATCATAACACATTACTTCTTAGTCAAAGTACCAATAGATTATTGCAAGAAGAATTGGATTATGATATGGTTGTTTTGGCAGAGGAGCATATCAAACTTCTTAAGGGTCTAAATTATGAACAAAGAAAGATATATGATGCAGTAATTGGATTAGTAATAGAAGAAAAGGGTGGTGTTTTCTTAGTTTATGGACATTGCGGCACTGAAAAGACTTATTTATGGAGAACCTTGATATATCGATTGCGCTCAGAAAGGAAAATAGTCATTGCAGTTGCATCATCTAGGATTGCAGCATTATTGTTACCTAGTGGAAGAACTGCTCATTCAAGGTTTCAGATACCGATTAATGTATCAAATAGCTCAACTTGCGGATTAAGCAAGGTTCACAACTTGCAAACCTAATGGCAAGAACGGATCTAATAATTTGGGACAAAGCTCCTATGACTTATCAAAATTGTTTTGAAGCTGTTGATCGTTCACTAGGAGATATTTTACGTTTTAGCGATCCACAAAGTGAAGTAAAACCCTTCGGAGGAAAGACAATTGTTCTTGGTTGTGATTTCCGACAAATATTACCGGCTGTATCTAAAGGCCGAAGAGAAGAAATAGTTGAGGCATCAGTTAACAGGTCTTCATTATGGAAGTATTGTACAATTTTTACTTTGACAAAGAATATGAGACTTGAACAAAATCTCAATGATAATGCAGCAAAAGAATTTGAAGAATGGATTTTGAAAATAAGTGAGGGCGAATTAGATGACAGTGAAGGTGAAGCATTGATTAAGATACCATCTGACTTACTAATTCCACATCGTACTCATCCTATTAATGATATTGTGGATGCTATCTATTCCGAGTTGCAAACTAAATACACCGATGCAAAGTATTTAGAAGATAGAGTGATTTTAGCTCCAACAATGATGCTGTGCAAGACATAAATGATTATATAATTGATCTCATTAACGAAGGTGAAGAAACATATCTCAATGCAGATTCAATATGTAATACTGCAAGCAACATTCAAGACCAAGAGCTTATGTTTCCAGTAGAATTCTTAAATTCATTGAACTTTCCTAGTATTCTAAACCATAAATTCAGACTTAAAGTTGGAATCCCTATAATGTTACTTCGTAATTTAAATCAAAGCGCTGGACTTTGCAATGGTACTAGACTTTTGATTACTCAATTATCAAAGTGGGTGTTAGAAGCTAAAATCATATCGGGAACTCATTTTGGACATAAAGTATTCGTTCCACGAATACTTTTATCTCCTTCCGATTCTAAATTGCCTTTTGTACTGAAAAGAAGACAATTTCCAATATCTATTTGCTATGCTATGACTATTAATAAAAGTCAAGGCCACTCATTGCAACATGTAGGCCATTTTCTACCTAAACCTGTCTTCAGCCATGGTCAATTATATGTCGCTATATCTAGGGTTACAAGTAGGAATGGCCTTAGAGTATACATTGCAGATGAACATTATGGTGACAATTTTCATACAAAAAATATAGTATACAAGGAAATTTTCAACAATTTACCTAGAGGTAACATTTAGTATAGATTTGAGTCTTACATTGTAACTTGATTTGAAATGCCGAGATTCTTTCCTAGAAATATAAGTAAACCTAACTAATATAAATTGTGTGCAGGTACGGAATCATATCAACATGACGTACACACCTCTGAATCAAATATCAACCGAGAAAGACTCATGGAATGTGAAAGTTAGAATAATAAGGATGTGGGATGCAGTTAATGTAGCAAATGGCAATGAGCTTTTCAGCCTTAATGATAATGGCTGATGAAAATGTAAGTTGGTATTCATTTTTTCTCAATTAAATCATTTTCAAATATAAAATAATAAATTCGTGAAACAAATTTTTTTTTTCTTTTTTAGGGAACACTAATACATACATGTATTAGAAAGAATTTCACTCAGCGTTTTTGACCTCTCTTCAATGAAGGATGTATTTATGCGGTCAAAAATTTCATAGTCGAGGAATATAGAGCAAAATACCGTCCAGTGCAAAACCATGTCAAAATACTTTTTATGTCGACAACATTAATCTCTAAGATCCATGGAGTAGATCATTCCATACCTGAACATGGATTTGAGTTGGCTAATTATGAAACAACAAGTCGTTGGAATGGTGTTACTTATTTGACTAGTTTATCAATCCTTTATTTTCATATATTTGAAAATATATTTACAAATTATTAAAAATGATACAAAATGAAAATTCAATACTAACTTTATTTGAATCAATTTCTTTGATTTGCATATGTAATTGGTAGGTTAGAATCAATTGGAGTTATTGAGGAGATTAATTCAAAAGGTTGTCTTACAAAAATTCGAAAAATTAAGTTGTTACTGGAAGAGTAAAACATAATTTTTATTTTCATAAGTAATATTCTGTTTCTATTTTCATTATTCTTCTAACATTTTTTTTTAATACATACGATGAGCTTTTGAACCCTAAAAATCATAACTTCATATCAAATAAAGATAACATAAAGTAAAAATTGAGATACTAACTTATGGTTATCTACCATGTTAGAAACATATGTTTGCAAATAACTTTGTGGGGATTTACCGCACTGGAAATAGATGAGGATTTGTATAATAATTATACAAGTCCCATCATTGTAATAGTAACTTCAACTACTGTGAAAATTTTCAGAGGTAAGTATTTTACTCACTATATTTAAAAATCATATAATGTGTATTTCATTTTGCATATGTTAATGGATTTCTCTTTGAAAATTTTGTAGATGAATACAACTTATCATCAACAAGCGCAACAAGGGTGTACATGAACCTTAAAATACCTGAAGTTTCCAGTGTTCTTGACAAGTACAAATATTCACAATTTTTATTTTTATTTATTTATTTTTTTTACAAAGAAAATGGAAACTAAACCCATATATATGTTTTATAATGAATAGGTTGAACAATGTCACGGTAACGGATTAAGGAATTGAAGAAAGAACGGCCACCAATGATACCAGGCAAAGAACTAGCCTTGCATAATAGAAAGACCATAACTGAAATAAAACAAATGGGTTCAAAATTAGAGACAAAGGTATGAGCCCTTGATCAAGTGTAATTCTAAGATCTAAATCTTAACCTATAATATCACTAATATTGTATCATTTATTTTACTTTTAAAAAACTTAATATTGCAGGAAGTATTAATTATATGTTTATGCAAAGTCAATAGAATAGACACCAAGTTTGGATGGTACTATGTTGGGTGTCTTACATGCAAGACGAAGGTTAAGATTATAAGAGGATGTTTTTGGTGTGAACGTTGTCAAGTGAAACCTAAACATTCTGTACCAAGGTAAAAATAAAAAATAAATAAATAATTACTATTTAATATGTATGTATATAAATATATAGTTCCTACTACTAATCAATTTGGAAATGAAGCAGGTATAAGATACAATTAGAAGTATCCGATACAAGTTATTCAGCAACATTTGTTGTGTTTGACAAAGAGGCTGAAAAACTTATAGGCAAGACAGCAAACGAACTTGCAAACATGCAAGATGAGGTAACAAAAATCTAAAAAATTCGCATTACCATTGCATAAACAAAAAACAATACAACATACTCTAACCTATTATAACATTATTCTCTTTTATATTTTTATAGGATTTGAATGACAATATGTTACCAAGAGAAATTGAAAAAATTGTTTCCCAAGAGCATATATTTCAATTGCAGCTTAATGATTATAATTTGATAAGAGGATCGGAGAATTATACTGTTTCAAGAATCTTTGAACCACATGTTTCAAATATCCAAAAGGTCCCATTTCATTCTATTTATTTATTTATCTACACATTATTTTCCTACATAAGTTATGCATCTTCTAATGAAATTTAATGATTACAGGAAACTCCATTAAATCAGCACATGCCTCTAATTACAACACTTGAGGGGTCCAGCTCTGAAAACGAAGATGAACAAATCTTTACTCAAAGTTCTTCCATGTCTTTTTCCTTACCTATTGAAGATATAGAAACAACTGATGATGATGACGACGACATTCCGATCAAATTGCTTTGCAAAAGAAAGCAACATACTCAACACAAGTTTGATCAACAAAAAGTTTCAAAACATTGATTGAGAAATAGTTCAAGGATTTTTTTTTTAATGCATTTTTTTTTTCTTTTTTAATTAGAATTCAAACTGTTGTCAATTTATCTTTTTAAGGTTCAAAAGCATCATGCTTACAAACTAAGTAAATGACGCGGGCTTCAAGAGATGGAATTTTGGTACAAGTTGATGTAATTGTTCTTAATATTAATATTACTATAATTGTTCTTAAGTTTTCTCAGCACTTTATGAATCTACAAAGTTTCCTATTAGTTTAAGCTTTTGGGATAAGTGGACAGGCCATTTAGCAAGGATTGGGATCCTCTCTAGTCCAAATGGACTAGAGGGGAACCGGTTCTCTTTAGCATAGGGGCAAAATTGTCCCAAATTTTTTTTTTGGACAATTTTGCCCCTACTTTAACAAGAACCAGCTCCCATCCAATCCATTTAGATGGAGAGGATCCAAATGCATTTAGCAACTACCCAAAGTCGCCTATGCAATTAATTGATCTGTGGCATTTAATTATAATTGCTTTCAAGTTCTTGAACAGAAGTAATTAGGATCTTGACTACTATAGAACCAACAAGGTCACAGGAGTCAGACAATCAAACATACAAAAATTACTTTCAACCTAGCTAGTAATCACTTTGGTTACGTGGGTTCGAGGTTATGTGTCTATATATATATAGACACATATATACGTAGCGTTTTTTGTTTTTAGTAGGCTGCATACGTAGCCTTAGAAAAAAGTATAGAAGGGATTTGGAATAGCTGATGTAGTTTTAAGATTTTTATGAGGACAGAGAAAATAAAGTTAAATTTAGACCATTGAAAAAATTAGACCATCTATATATGCTGTAATTTTTTTACATCATCTAAGCCCAACCCAAGCTGCTGGTTAAATACTAATGAAGGTTGACGATGATGTAGATCCACCATCTCTATTGTGTCTCTCATTGGATTTGTGAAGATTCTCCAATCGAAATCTTTTGAAGATAAATCTAATTTCTTATGCCAAACTCAGCATGACACGCACCTCCCTACCATCCGTCAATGTTTTATGTTCTGTGAGTTTTGTTTCTATTTTATTTTCTCATGTATTTTTCTGTTTCTTTGTGTTTCGTTTTTGGGTTTGTTTTCTTCTTTCTAGATTTGATTTCAGTAGCAATCTATGGGGTGAAGGTTTTGTTGTTTTCTACGGTTTTGTGTATATGAATCCTTAAGAGTAACAGTATTAAGTTTTTGGTCAGTCTTTTGTTTTCTTTTGATTCTTTTCTAGTAGTAAATCATTGACCAATGCAGAGGAGTTTTCAAGCATATAGAAGAATTGTCAGTGTGGTAGAGGTAGTAAAGGGAATTACGATTGGAAATACACTTGTAGCGGAGATGAGAAAGGTTGGAAATGAATGACTGAGCAGCAACTAGAGACGTGATTTGTCAGAATTTGCTGTAGATTCAAAACTGATGGGGACGGAGTGTCTTGTAATAACCCAAGAGGTTATTGTATGTGTTATAAATAGTATTTAGATTGTGGAGATTCCAAATTATATCATTGGCATTGTATTGAGAGACCATTTTGCTCATTTAATTGTTATATCAATGAAAATATATCGTTCAAAAAATACTAACAAAGGAATGAAGGCATTGGTGTTAGGTACAAGAGCCAGCCTAGCTAGAAATCTTGGAGCGAGTTTATATAAAGAATAAAGTGTTTTTTTTTTTTTTTTTTTTTTTTTTAATGGGGTTGGCAAAAGAGAGTTAGAAAAGTGAAAATTTTGAAGGCAAGACGGAGCGAAGGTTTGAGATGGACAATAGTTGCCAAAGAACGATCCAATTAAGGTTCATTGAGCAAAAGAAGCAGAAGCCAATTGGGGTTTGCTTTATATTTCTCAATAGTTTTTAGGGACCAACTGATAATTTTTTCTGATTTAAATACGTTGTCTTCAGACAAAACTTGTTTATTTAACAAATACACTACTTAAAATGCATATATTATAAGTACTGTTGGCCTTTCGAGAAAGCCAAACTCACTTTTAAAAGCAACTACTTGGCTACTTGCTTACTTCTTTCAATAAGTGCAGCAAAACTCAACTTCCATGACCTTAATATATAATTAATATCACACACACACACACACACACACACACACACACATATATATATATATATATATATAGACATCTTTTCGCTTACGCGATTCTGGGAAGATTGAGTCCACATAGTTTTCCAGCTATGAGTAATAATGAATATAGAAAAGACAAATGCAAAAGCTTTCCATGGCAATGAAAGTAAAGACGAAATATATTATATATGCAGTGTTCAAAACGAAAGAGTTCAAAACAAAAGAACAGAGAAAACGAAATACATGATGAAGACAAAACGTCTAAGGGCTTGTAGTGCTAAGAAAAATCTACCAATATTTGAACATCCAAGGCAACTTGAAATCCCAGTTGTTAGGAGATAAAACGGTTATGAAATTTTTACCAGAGTACATTAATATACATAATTGAACACAACTCTAGCCTAAAAGCCTAAACTGATTAATGGGCTAAGGTCTATTTAAGTATATTAACTACTTTATTATTATTATTATTATTATTTTTTATTTTTTATATATATATTTTCTTAATGTGGGACACAACACTCACAAGGGCACCCACAACACCAGTTTCAAATTCTTAATTCTAACTAATTCCAGAGCCTGTAATTGCTCAAACTAGACAACTTATTTTAAATGAACCGACAAGAATATATCATGTCTTCTATTTTTATAAAATAAATTTTAAAAGAATTTCTTCCACCAACCACCCCCTAGGACTTTTGGCCGTGCACAGTGGACAAACCCTAAGCTAATTTATAAGGTGGCCGGGAAACCACCCTTAAAAGTTTTGAGGGACCACTATTAAATTCATTTTTCGTGAGCATCACACTTCAAAACTTTTGAAAGGCTTAATTCCCCTCCCAGTGGTCAAACCACCTACAAAGGCTTTTATGGGTAGTTAGTCACACTCTCTCGTAAGAGTTTTGAGAGTGATGTGGCTACCCTAAAAAAAAAATTTACAACTGATTTGCCAAACTTTAAATAAAAAAAAAAAAAAAGAAAAGAAAAAAAAGATAGGTTTAACAGTGGTCGACAAGTACTCCTTAAGATGAAGGGCCTGAAATTCTCAAAATTTTAATCGTTCATTTAAAATAAACGCTTCTTTAAAGAGGCAATCAACAACCCTAGAACTTAGATTGGAGGTAGTCAAGTCCCCTAGGCTAAAATGGAACATGATCTTCTCTAGTTCATTTGATCACAATTTGGCTAAAACGTATTGAGTATAAATAAATGATGCGGCATAATTACCATAGTTGATTAAAATAAAATTTTAGAATTTACAAAACCTACAATTTTAACAATTAGAGAAATGACAAAAATTTTCTCCAAACTAGTCTAGAGGAAATATTCTCAAACCCATTTAAAATAGTGTCAAGTGTCTATAAACATTTAAAATATTAGTTTAAGTTAGTAAACTGCTATTAATGACCTTAAGAATTTAATGCGCATTTTAAATATTTATAGACAATTGACACTATTTTAAATGAGAGAAAGATTTTCTCTACTAATTTAAAGGAAATTGATGTCCTTAGAGAAAATCCTTTCAACATAATCCAAAATCAGTGAACATTTCATATGGGCATAAATTAGAATGAACGTAGGTCCCACATGAGAACAACTGAACAAGGTAGGCCATGTAATCATCCCTTTGAATTCTTAACAATTCAAGTGGCCGGGTCTAACATCAGACTAGGCAGCTCATTTAATCAACTAATCATGTCATTAATTTGACTTTCTATTCTTTTCTTTTACTGTTATCACTTCAACACTCCCCAAAATAAAAAAAATAAAAAAAAAGCCTGGTCAATCCGAGAGATATACGTACCTTTGCAACGTTCACCATTGATGCTGCCATCCCTGCAAAAGCACAAGAACTTGTCCTCCTTGCCTGTGTTGTTGTACCCACAATACCCACCGGAGCTCTCACAGGCACCACAATCCTTAAGCGGCTTCCAATCAAGCACAAATCCATTCTTTATTGCCCCAGCAAACCCCTCACTACTCAAATTGCGAGTATCAATCTCCGTCTTCTTCACGGCAGCCACCACCTTCTCGCAAATATTTGCCCATTCGAACCCCGCCGTCTCCTCCCCCTCGACAAAAACAAACCCTCTCCCGTCTTCATGCTTTGAGGGTTATTGAATGTCCAAAACTAATTGCTTTGATGGCAGATGAAGGAAATGAGCAGCCACAACCGAATTTGCCATCCACATGCAATGGCATGGAATATTTACCCAAGGCAATGGTGTACAACAACAAATGTCTTAAGCGTATTTATATTCATGGATGTGATTCACTAACGCAGATTGCAATAGGCCAGCTACCTCCAACTCTAAAGTGGCTAATTATAAATGATTGCAAGAATATGTTGATTTTGCTGTACGAGGATGATACCAACGGTTGCAGTAGCAACACATCTCTTCTTCAGTGCTTGAGCATTCAGGATTGTCATCCCTCAAATCTTTAACATCAAGCGGAGAATTACATGCAACACTTAAACTCCTCAGCATTATTAATTGTCAAGAGCTGGAGTCAAGAGCTGGAGTCAATAGCGAAGAGTTTCCATGAAAACTCGTCTCTTGAGGAGATTGTTATTTGGGGTTGTAAAAACCTTAAATCTTTACCCATGGGCATAGACACCCTCACCAATCTAATTCGAATTGAGATCCGAGAATGTTCAACCCTTGTTTCGTTCCGAGACGAAGGGTTGTTGCTCCCTGTCAACCTTGAAGATTTGTTGATTTTTGATTGTGAGAAAATGCAGGCCCTACCCAACTACATACACAACATCACCTCTCTTGAAGCATTGCAGATTTGGCAATGTCCAATGGTATCCTTTCCAGAAGAAGGTTTTCCCACCAATCTAACTTTTCTTCAAATTTGGGATGGCAAAATCACTGAGTCCTTGCTTAACTGGGGGTTGCACAAGCTTACCTCTCTTAGACATCTTGTAATTAGAGGTGGATGTCCGCATTTGGAGTCCTTTCCAGAAATGATGCTGCCTGCATCTCTAACCAGCCTCTTCATCAGAGGCATCCCGAATTTGAAATACTTATCTTCAAAAGGCTTTCGATACGTCTCCTCTCTTAAAACATTGAGAATTGATTGGTGCGAAAACTTTAAGTCCTTTCCAGATGATGGCCTGCCACCCTCACTCTTGCATCCTTCCATCATATGCTGTGACAACTTTACGTCCTTCCCAAAGTATGGCCTGCCTCCTTCACTCCATCGACTTGATATTGCAAACTGTCCCCTGTTAAAAGAACGCTGCAAGAAAGTTCACGGACAAGAGTGGTTAAAGATAGCCCACATCCCATGCATTCAAATTGATGGTAGGTTCATCTAATACCCAGAAGAGGAGAATTAGCCCCTGGATCAAAATAGACTACATGTTTTGTTTTGGTCGGAATTGAAGCCTTACGTATAAATCCAAAGGTCAGTTTATTGCCATGTTAGCTCTTTTTTTTTTTTTTTTTTTTTATTTTATTTTATTTTATTTTTTTTTTATTGGGACTGTTCTTTGATTTCTAATGCATTCGGGGTCACCATCCTCTGAATGGGAAGATCCTTTGATTGTCTTCTGACTGTTGGTGTTGGAAAGACCCTCTTGTTGCTGTTCTTGTTGGTTTGGTAAAGGTTCGACTATTCTTGTTGGAGTCAATGACACAAGACGGCTTTCGACCATTGAGTCTTTCATTATTAATTGCTATGTTGCTGATCCTTACAGATTTGCGAGTCATTACAGAAAGGTATGTATCTGGATGTTTTTCTTCTTTGTATTGTTTCCTCCTCAATCAAAGAATACATTAATGGACACAATAATGGTAAACATTTTTCTAGTAAACTAAGATTGGTGAAATGGTTTTTGATGCGCTGGTTACAGCACTGCCAATGTCTGAGGGAGGTGAAGAGACGCAACTTAAAAGGATTGCGGAACTGCATGTGTGGAGTCCACTGGCTGACCGCACTCAAACTCAAGATTCTTTACAATTTTTTGTGTGAATTAATTTTGCAGGCTGAGAATCTGATTTTGGGCAGCTGCTGGGACATTCCTGCTAAGGTATTGTGCTAGTCTACTTTGTACGTTAGCTTCTGGTTTTGTTTCTGCGCTATGGTCCTTCTCTGGGGGTGTATAATCTGGTTGATGTGGATTGTTTTTGATGGTGGCGGAGTTTTATTGGGATGTTTTCCAGCTAAATTGTGAGTGTCTTTCGCTCTGTTTCTCTCTGTTCTGAGTAGAGAAATTGAGTTGCTACTAATTTTTGGTGTAAAGTTGAATTGTTGTTTGTTTCCTGGTGTGTATAGCGTGGTTAGTTATGGTTCTAATTTGGTCAGGTTGTAATTGCTAGAGGGACCATTGTATTCTTTCTTTTGGTATAAAATTTTCATTCATCAAAAAAAAAAAACACTCTTATCTTTGTGCAATTTGGATTCATTAGTTTTTGCACAACATTATAATTACAGAATTCAGTGAGATCAACCTCAATAAATTCATTTTGTTACAGTGTGTAGCAGAAAAGCAGATAAAGCAAACAAACTAAGCTGCAGCTACAGCTTTGTCAAAGTTGTTTTCTCTATTGATTGCACATTTTATGTTGTAGGTTGTTCTTCCGCTGGAGAATCGACAGCCACTTCTTCAGTTTCTCACAATGATTTAGGTATTTTGTTCTTTCTAGTGCTTCTTCTACTTGTTATTTAACTTTTCGGAACCATTTTTACAGTGTCATTTTTTCTGGCCTGCGTCACTTGACAAAAACTTGGTCCCTTTGTTGAATTTCTCACCAGTGAGGCATTTGTGGAAGTAGCAAGTAAATAACCCTCTTTGGGCGTCAACATGTTCCTTCATTAGATGGCCTACACTATAAAGTGTTGTAGTAACGCCCACAACAGCTACTATACTTTCATTTGAAAGGGTTCCATGCCATATGCCATGAAGCTACACCATCAGGCACTTGTGAAAGGCCTGCTGCAATATTTGATTAGATAATCTGGATTGGCTTTGCTTTCCCTGTTTTCTCACCAGTGACGGGATGATCAAGGGGTTCCTGATACCAAATTGCAGAAATGCTACTGCGTATGGATTTATCATTCCAACCTTGATGTGTTGACCTCATATTGATATATCATAAGAGCCACTTGCACTGATTGAATATGTTAGCTTTATTTTGATTGGCTTGATTTGTTGCCCAAATTGTCATGCATAAGATGTTCTTTGTGTATTGCAGGTGACGTGTTAGAAACTGGTTTTTGTTGAAGAGTCACAAAGAAGCTCATTGACATTCTCGACTGTAGACTGTCCGAACGAGCCAATACATGAAGTCTCACAGAGAGCCTTGTTGGCTATCTCGTCTGCAACATGTTCGAATGAGCTGAACTTAACGTGTTACAGAAGGTCTCGTCTATAGTTGCATCTGCACCCTGTCCGGACGAGTTGGCTCAAGAAGCCTCACTTGCCTCATCTGTAGTAAATTCTTGGGTCTTTTATATTGAACTTCTATAAATGTCTTATGCACGAATTCCTAAGGTGAAATCAGCTGGGTCCTAAGAGAGATACAGAGATGTTGAGCTTGAGCTTTTTCTCTCTCTTAGAGTTATTTGTTGTGTCTTCATCCACAAATCCAAAACAATCGAAGCCTATCGGAGTTCCGATAAAGGAGATCACATAGAAGAAACGGACAAGTGGGTCACTTATCTAGCACACGAGATTGTCAAGTACAAAGGTTTTGTATGCTTTGACATTGTGTAAATTTTTGTTTTTTTATAATAAAGTAATTTCTTGGGTTTGATTGTCTCGGAGAGGTTTTACTTTTAGAAAATTCTCTAAAAGGTTTCTTTTTTGTAACCAAATATCTGTCTCTTTAATTTATAGCTTTTATATATATTTAGTGAATGGTTGCATGCTTAATATTTTTAAATTTAGTATATTGTTGATAAACACTTATTTAACCTCCATTCTAGGTGTAAAATGGAGTCTATTATGTTTTTCAAAATAGTTTACAGGATCATAGTAGATACAGAATGTATTTCTTACTCCTGTGATCTCTATGTAATGCTTAGGCAAAACCATTTCTGTAATTCATAGTTACTGCATTGAGAGCTTAACAACTCGCAAATAGTGCTCATGTTACATTTCTCATTGCTTCATACAACTGCCAAGAGTTAAACAATTACTAATAAACAAAATTTTGAGTCTAAAATATTATTTCAAGTCCTACGGTTAAGAATTCTCACTTTAATTACCACATGATTTTTTTTAAAAAAACTACCTAAAAGTAAGAAGCCCCACCATCAAAGAAGTCTTAAGGTGTTTCTTTGTAAGTGTGAAAACTATTTTGAAAACAATTATCCAAAAACAGGAAAATAGCTCTCTGTTTTTGTTCTTGAAAGCAATTTTCAAACATGGAAACAAAAAACGATTTGCCAAACGAGCCCTATTTCCACCTCTACTCAATGTAGTGCACGGCCACATAGGGGAAGACTAGGATCAAACTCTAGGCGCCTACAAAAGTAGTGGCGTGGCGCATAGGACTAGCCCAATTGCACTCATGCCCTTTTGGGTCTCTTGGTTTTATTCTAGCCAAACTCCCTATCTCTTCTCTTTGACTGTGTCTTACATAAAGCCAAATTCCTTTCATAAGGAAAAATCTCGTCATTATCTTTGTAATTGACAATTCCACGTTTACATAACAAGAAACTTTGCTGTTTATAATGCCTTGGGTATTATGGTTTAATGAATTGAAAACCAAGGACCCTTTTGTTATTCAAATTCTTTCATATCCAACGGTTATGTGCAACTGAAATAACAGACTGAAGAAATATGTAATTTGAACTTTTATTTAATGAAAAGGAGGATAAATCAATCAAAAAAAGTAAACTGAACAAGACATGTACCTAAGTGAACCCATACCAGCTCTGACATGATATGTACAACTCGTATTCTCACTCGAACTAAGGATGTTTAGTAGTTTTGGCATATGATGAAAAAGGATGACGACTTTTAACTACTGCTAGTTGATGTTGTAGAAGTGCTGATCCAATTTAGAGCAGAATCAGGAGAAAGTGGCAGTGAATCCCTCTTCAACAATCCAACATCATCTGCTGCTTTGCCCATCTCCTCTGCCTCATCTTTACTGTAATCCTTATTTTGTATATCCTGTAGTGCTTCCAGCACTTCCCCCATCGATGGTCTCACGTCTTTAACATATTGCAGACACTGAAATGCCAACTCCGCCACTGCAGTAATCATTCTCTGCACCCTGTAGTCTGATTGAAATCCAAGAGATTTGTCTACAAGCTCATGCAATGTGTGGTTTTGAATCTTGTTGATAGCCATGGTGGACAAATTGATTTCATGTCGATGCCTTGTGATGTCAACAGCAGGCATGGATGATATAAGCTCGATCAAGACTACCCCGAAGCTAAAGACATCGCTCTTGCCATTAAGCTGGTAGCATTCGTGATACTCTGGGTCGACGTAACCAGGAGTCCCTTGTGGAGCAGTTGAAACATGGGAGACGTCGGTTGGAAAAAGGCGAGACAGTCCAAAATCTGCGACTTTCACACAAAAATTGTTGTCAAGAAGAATATTGTTTGTTTTCACATCACGGTGGATGATATCAGAAGCATGGAGATATGTCAAAGCACTTGCAGTCTCTAAGGCAATCTTCATTCGAGTTGGCCATCGCAGTGCACCAGGTTTTGCTTTTTTGCCATGAAGATGATCAGCAATGGTGCCATTAGGAATGTATTCATAAACAAGCACGAGTTCGCGACTGTGACGGGAGGTGCACCCATAAAGTTGGACGAGATTTTGGTGGCGTAAGCGAGTAAGGATCGCAATTTCATTCATGAATTGCTCAACTCTCCTGCAGTTGTTTTCATATAAGCGCTTGACTGCAACTTCACGCCCATCTCGAAGTTTGCCTGCTCAACAAGAGAAAATGACTTCATTATTTTCTATCTTTCCCACGTGCAACTCTCCTTTTCCAAACTATTCAAATGCCTCCATTATAAAATATTTTCAAACAAAAAACTATAGACATACATAATTAAATTAATTTTGAAAACTTTTTAACAAGTGGTTCACTGACATATATAGTAGAAAGTGTGGGTATCTGTGTTTGTGTGCTTGCTCTTACCATAGTATACGGTGCCAAAGCCTCCCTCTCCAAGTTCTTTGGAGGAATCAAAATTTTTAGTGGCTTCTTCAAGTTCACTGTAGTTGAAGAGAGGAGCTCCAAAGTAGTTACTAATTCCCATTTCACGATCTGTCATAGAAGAAGGATAAGAAGAGATGCTTCGGGAGACATAGGATGAGGGACCATATTTCTTCTTGTTGCGGCGTTGATAGAAAAAGAAAATGACCAACATTATAGCCACGGTTCCAGTAGCAGCGCCAAAACCTGGGTAAAAGGGATAGATGCAACAAGTTCAAATTAATAGTCCCAATTCAGAAATGTTGTAAAACATTGCACAGAAAAGGGCAAAGAGTATGAAAATAGATAAATTTTACCTATACCAATCTTCAGTCCCAAATTCCATTTCTTATGGCCTGTAACAGTAAGCACTGAAATAAATGAAGTGTCAGAACACAAATAACATCAGTATAAATATAACAAGCTCGTATAGATTTTACTAAAGCCAAAACCTGCCCATATGCATTTCCTAATAAACTGCTTAATTCAGAAGTTTCAAATGTAACATGTGCTAATAAACTTACAGGAAAAGAAAAGAAGCTTGATGGCAAGAAGGAAGATAAATTGTTAAGGTTACTGAATATAGTACAGTGGCATTAAGTATAAGACATGTAGCATAGATTTTTATATTCCGAAGGAAATGCAAAACTTGAACATGAAAGTTTCATAAGATTCATTTGGGATAAATGTTATTCGGCTCATTGTTTGCAAGTTTTAATTATTGGTTGTTGGCTTCAGGAGAGAAAAAATCCCAAGTCATACGAGTTTTTGTTTCAAACATTAGCTATGAAACAGAAAGAACATTGGACTAATTACGTCTGTAGGTAAACAGAAACGAGCCCACAAAGAAAAAGAAGTGATTCTTGTTTAGTCGTAGACTTAATGCTGCAAATAGTCTTCCAAGGTGATAACTTTTCTTTCCGGAGAATTGACTTAATTGGCACCCATTGACTTGACTAAAAGCTGATGAGACTTAAACTAAAAATAAATTCTAGAAGACCAAAAAACAAAAGGAGAACAGAGAAAAATACAGAACACCAGAATCAATGACAAAGCGAAACCAGTCGGTCATTCAAAAATTCAGATCTCAAAGAACTAATCCAAGAAACCATTCATGTATAGTTCATTGAAACCTATTAAGGGACAAAACGATCTAACGGTAGCCCGACTAAAAACTGCTAAGATTGAACTTTCTATCATAAAAAAGACAGAAAATTGTGCCCACTATAGTTTGGCGACAAATTATTCCTACACTGAAGAAGAAAGAAAATTTGAAGAAAATATCAAATGATGATAAGGAAATTTCCTACAGAATTACCATCATCGCAGGTTTTGTGATGAGCCCGGTCTTGGCAAAAACAAACAAATTCACTATTATCGAATCCACAGCGTCCACCACTTTGCTCACAGTTGCTGCAGTTAGGTGCAGTCCAATTCAACAAGAAACCCATCTTTAAAATTTCAGTATAATTCATGTTCAACAAGCTTTTGAAGTTGACTCCAAAAGGCATATCCACGGGCACATCAACCAGAGACTGGCACGTTTCCGACGAGGCTTCCTCGTGGAAAACAGCGAAAGAATGAAGGGTATCACTGCTAGCACAGCCTAACCCATATGTGGGGTATTGAGGCAGTGAAGTGCAGTTGTAGAAGATGGAGAAATCACTACGATACATACTAAGATTAAATGGGGTTCGATCAAGGCTAACGTTATGCGAAGGAGTAGGGCATGCGTCCCTATAGGCGGCGGCATTGGCCACGAGAAGTGAATGGTAGGAGTAAAAGATATCTTTAATGATATATTCATCATTGGAAATTTTGAGAACTGGGTTTTGCTCGTTGCAGGTAATACCAAAGCTGGGGTAGCCACAGAAAGATTCCTGTTCATCAAGTATCCAAAAGGGGTAGCTTATGTTTGGGCCATTTCCACAAGCACGAGGCGCGCAGTCTTGGAACTTTTGGTTAACGGATAGAGCGCGGTTCGCTAAGTTGGTGAAGATGATGAACAAAATGCATATATGGGAGGTGAAGAAGTTTTGGGTGTCCATGGGGAGAAAGGAAGGAAGAAGCAGAGGAAGCCAGCAAAGGTGTTAAAGTGGGAGGAGAATTTCCAAGTAGTTGGTATAATACAACATACTTTTACTTGTGTTTTGTTTTATTGGTTTAGAGTTTGACAAAGAAGGGAAAGACCAAAGAAGGTTCAAGCAACCACAAAAGATTTGTTTCTTTGGTTTATATTAAATGAGAACAATTTTAGGGTATTATTGGGCCAAGAAGTCGTATATAATCTTTTGAATATTTGGGTCAATTTCTTATAAGTCGGGCCAGAAGAAACCTTCATCTTAATAAGTTGTAATTTCTATCTATGTTGACAGTTTGGGAATCCATGGTCAAAGACAAAGAAAGAAAATTAGACAACAAAAATTGGCCAAACAACTCAAGACACATCATCCCTTGTATTGATGACATCATCATGATATAATATAGTAGACATTAAGGGTGTTTTCGCACTCCCGTTTTAAACAAAATCATAAAAAAAAAAAAATGTATTATTTAAGAGTGTTTTTAAAAAATTCGAAACGGACCGATAATATCGTCAAACATGTACTCTAAAGTTGGCAAAGATGTCAGCAAAAGTGGGCAATGGATGAATAAGACGTAATGGGAATCTCTTGAAGTAAAAGACCCACACCGAGTACCAAACACATGAATTAGATGGGGAACTTTTAGGCATTATTAGCATGGGCCAAACAGAGTCTTAAGATTGGCAAAAAAATCATTTCAATAATGGAGAATTATCTATGTGTTGACACAATATATTTTTCATGTGATTGGTTATATATACTTATAAATATTATTGAAACAAAAATAAACTAAAATATAAGGAAAAAACAATTATAAATCTAAGAAAGTTTTGAGGGGATGAGATTTGACGAGGGTTTTGGTTGGTTGAAGAGAAGGCGGCCGGGAAAAAAAGAGATCATTCATCATTATTTTTTCTAAGTTCACTATATCTATGGGTGTGGTTGACCAACTTAAGAAGATGTTTTCATATGATCGATTCAACAAAATTGTATGACATTTGTATATCGCTCTAGATTAGGTTTTTATCTAATTTGAATTAAGTCCTTGGGTTTCTAATTTTAAGAATATGACCATTAAGTTTTGTCCAAATTTTAAATAGGCCCTTCTGTCACTTTCTGCCAAATTGAATGGTTTCACATATGTCATGTGTGTCTCAATTGACACACCATCATTCATATTATCACCTAATATCAATGTCATATCATTAAGAGTTAAGTCATCCATAAAAAAAAAAAAAAAAAAGAAGACCTAACTCTAAAAACATGAACCATATTATCTGTGAGCCTAATTTTTTAGGTTTGTAGCATTAGAGGAAAAGCCGTTAACTGTAACGTTGTGATGGATCATGGCGTGTCAAGTGAGACACACATGACAAATGAAAAACCGTTACTTTTAACAGCAAAGTGACAGAGTGACAAATTTAAAATTTGGTCAAAACCTAATGACGAAAACCCAAGAACTAAATTCAAATCCGATAAAAACTTAAGGATTAAATATGATTCTTTTCCTTTCCTGAAAATAAGAAACCCAAAACTATATGTAAAAATAAGATTTGCAGGCATAATCAGCATCAACAAATTTTAAATGCGAAAAAGAAAAAATTATATTTTAAAATACTATGCAATCTTCACCAAGCCAGTACGGCCAATTAGGTCATGATGAACTCACTGTCTAAAATGTCTAACTAGTAATTCAAACACAGAAAACTCTAGGCCTAATTTAATAAGGTGCCGACAAATATGATATGCAGGGCAAACTATAGTAAATAACTAAATAATCAATCAAGTTTTGTTAGGGAAACAGAATTACGAAGTCCAGAATGCCCCTATATATAATTAACAATTCCGCCTATGAAATCAAAATGCTTAAATATATAGAAAACGATGAAAAATAGTGAAGCCCATAATTGGTTAAAATAATTAGACCGAAGAAAGAGAGACTTTTCTAAAGCTCAGAAATTTCCTTCCAACTAAAACGTGTCTAGAAAGCATGCGTGCTTCTCACAGCATGCTCCGAATGAAGACCTCGTAAACGTGTGTGCGTGTTCTGATACAAATTTGCAACTTCTTAAAGAAAACCCTAACACTTTATATAACAAATATTATTTATTTATTTATTTAGAAAAGACAGAGGGGACGATAATAGCGGCAATTTATACTCAATTGTGACCATAATAACACCGTAAAGACTATAACTTGACGGAGTGTTTAACTAACCACATAAAAATTGTCTTAAGACAACTCAACCACGTTTCATGTAAGAAAGATTAGAAAATGTAAACTGACTTGTATGGGACATGCTTTCACACATAATGGTTAGCTTGGACACACCCAATTAATAAACAGAGGTAGGTGTGAATAATGAATATCCCTTGGAGCGTGACTTTCTCTGTTTTGACTGTTGACAAGTTAAGTTGACAAGTTAAGAGGTAGTGACGTGCAGCTATGTGGATGATCATGACCAGACAGCTACCTATTATGACCCAGTCAATTGGGTGTATTTTTATGGTTGAATGATTCGTATATACGTTAATTAAGGTATTCTTTTCATATTTTTGACTTTGTTTTTAATACATGAATACATTATGGTAAACAAAGTCTACCCATGCCTTTTCGGATCTCTTTTCTTCCTTCATCCTGATCTCATGGTTGCTAAGTAAAGAGAGAAAAACACTTTATAATTGATAGAATAAAATTTGGGTTGGTGTTTTGCACAGCCTAATGAGTGATGAGTGACAAAGTGATTGCGATAGAGTGTGCAAATTTCTCCCAAAAACTTGCAACTTTGGTAGTGAAATGCCTCTTTCCCCAAAAACTTTCCCCACTTTCAATTAAAAAAAAAGAAAAAAAAAAACTGCAACTTGCAAGTGAACGCATGAAACTCAAAGGGTTGGTAAGAGAACAGAAGCAGCAAAACTCTATCGAGTTGGTGACTAGAGAAATGCCTCTTTCCATTGTTACTAACGTTACAATTTGGCGGAATTGACATGTTTCATCCACTATTGAGGTTTTTTTCTTTCTTTCTTTCTAATTAAGAGTGAGTGAAGATAGATGTAGAATGCAAAAAAGAAGCATTTTTCTAGTGATTAAGTGCCTTCCATATTCAAGCATGAAACTCTAAGAACAGAGTGTTTTTTTATAGGGGGTATTATCGATAAACTTGACCAGGAAAAAAAAAAAAAAAAAGAACACTCAAGCACTTTGATTGATTCATCAGAAATTAGGTGAAAAAGGGAATAAACTGGGCCAATCGTGTCAAACTTTTCCGGTGGGCGATTCAGTCGTAGCTGTATTTTTGAAGTGTTGTATTGGTGTGACTAGTAGAAACACAAGGTTGAAGGCCGTTTGGTGTATCAAATTGACCAACAGACCATAACTATGGCTGCTATGGATTGTTAATTAACTGTTCCGGCTGCTAACTTAAAAAGATGTTGATTATACCAGTTTGTGGGCTATAGCTAATTAAGAGCAAGAACAATACCCGGCAAAAAGACTAATCCAAGAAAGTGAGAGAAGAGAAGGGAGCATAGATAGCATACCTTTCGTTGGAATCAGACATGTATAATTAGATTGCCGTTGGTCACGGCAATAGCAGACCAACGCCCCCGTGGAGTTAGAACCACCACATACCCCACCTGAAACCTCACACGCCCTACAGAAAGTCGCCAATGGATTGCTGTATTCCACCTCAAAACCTTTATCCATTGCTTGACGAACTGCCGGGGCTCCACCCTGAGGGTCGTGAAGAAGATCATTAGCACTACTCTGGAGAATCGGAACCTTGATATTGATGTCGCAATTGCTTTGAAGTCGTTCATGGAATTGGACGCTCAAGGGGGATTGGTCTACCAAGTAAAAAGAATCATTTTTCTCATCGGAACCAACTCCTTCGCTGCAATTAAATCTATTTGGGCCTGGTATGTTGTCTTGAAGAGCATGGCAACCGTAGAACATAGTTATGTTATGATTGGTTGAAGCGTGATCAAACAAAGTGTAAACCAAGGTGGTATTTATCAGCTCTGGAGGTGGAGGACAAGGACCACCCCAGCTGATGTCCCTTGCAATGGTAATGGTTCGAGAAGATATGTTTAGAACGTCGAAGTCTATTCCTTCAATTTCGATAACCGGGTATTCATTGCCGCACCTGAGGTTGTACACTTGATGACCGCAAACTTCAGGTCGGGTACCTCCCCAGAAAGGGAACGGAATGCTGATGCCTCCACAGTTATATGTACTGTTGCACACCACTAAAGGATCATCTTCGTCGCAGTAAGACAGTGGTAGTATTGTTAAGAAGAAGGAGAGGAATAGGATGATGATGATGGAAGAAAGAGAGAGATGGAAATCCATTGTTTAGAAGATCAAGTGATGAGAGATGGGTTTGGAGGCAATATTGTATAATATATGTTGAATGGTGTGAGAGATCAGAGATGGGCGGGTTTTGTCATATTACCAATTTACATGTTGACCATTTATTTTAACTTTGACTGAGAAAGGTATGATTGTTAAATTAATTAATTTGTTAGAATTCTCGTATCAGAAAGAGACGACGAGACGCGGCTATTGACTTTCCTACAATTTCCTCTTGAGAAAATTTGGTGGAAGCCAAGTTGGCGGGCGACAGACGTCTTTAGAAGATGGCGAAGGTGAGGTTACGAAAGCACCATACAATTTCCTTTTCTATATATATATATATATATTCCAATACACAAACAAAGGACAGAAATTTCGCTGTTCAACTTTTTCTTTTCTATTGCTTTCTTTCCACATTTCAGATATCGATGGATAAGACCATAAAAACAAATCAAAGCAAAAGACTAAAAACCCTTTTGCAAATCATTTCTGCACAACTATTTTTATTCCCGAACAAAATTGCACCGACTAGCCTAACTAGAAGAAATCAAACTATTTATAATATAAATATATATGTAGGAACTGTCTCCGGTCTCCATCATGAGAATTGTTGAGAGTTATATCTCATCGAAATCCCTCTAATTTTAATTAAAGTACTGACACCATTTAGCAAGGACTGGGATCCTCTTCCCTCCAAATGGAGGGGAACCGGTTCTCTTTAGCATAGGATAGAATTGTCCCAAAAAAAATGAACAATTTTACCCCTATTTTAACTAGAACCGGCTCCCATCCAATCCATTTGGATTGGAGAGGATCCAAATGCATTTAGCAACTACCCAAAGTCACCTATGCAATTAATTGATCAGTGACATTTAATTAATTATAATTGCTTTCAAGTTTTTTATTTTTTTGCTTTCAAGTTCTTGAATAGAAGTAATTAGGATCTTGACTACTATAGAACCAACAAGGTCACAGGAGTCAGACAATCAAACATACAAAAATTACTTTCAACCTAGCTAGTAATCGCTTTGGTCATGTGGGTTCGAGGTTATGTGTCTATATATATATATATAGACACATATATACGTAGCCTTTTGTTTTTAGTAGGACGCATACGTAGCCTTAGAAAAAGTATAGAAGGGATTTGGTTAGCTGATGTAGTTTTAAGATTTTTATGAGGACAGACAAAATAAAGCTAAACTTAGACCATTGAAAAATTAGAGAATCTATGCTGTAATTTTTTTACATCATCTAAGCCCAACCCAAGCTGCTGGTTAAATACTAATGAAGGTTGACGATGATGTCGATCCACCATCTCTATTGTGTCTTTCACTGGATTTGTCAAGATTCTCAGATCGAAATCTTTTGAAGATAGATCTAATTTCTTACTCCAAACTCAGCATGACACGCACTTCCCTACCATCCATCAATGTTTTATGTTCTGTGGGTTTTGTTTCTGTTTTATTTTCTCATGTACTTTTCTGTTTCTTTGTGTTTCGTTTTTTGTTTTGTTTTCTTCTCTCTGGATTTGATTTTAGTAGCAATCTACGGGGTGAAGGTTTAGTCGTTTTCTACGGTTTTGTTTATACGAATCCTTAAGAGTAACGGTATTAAGTTTCCGGTAAGTCTTTTGTTTTCTTCTTATTCTTTTCTAGTAATAAATCATTGATCAACGCGGAGGAGTTTTCAAGCATATAGAAAAATTGTCACTGTGGTAGAGGTAATAAAGGGAATTGCGTTTGGAAATACACTTGTAGTAGAGATAAGAAAGGCTGAAAATCAATGACCGAGTAGCAGCTAGAGAAGTGACTTGCCAGAATTTGCTGCAGATTTGAAACTGATGGGGACGGTAATATTCAAAGATAGTGTCTTGTAATAACCCAAGAGCTATTGTATGTATTATAGATAGTATTTAGATTGTGAAAATTTCAAATTATATCTTTAACATTGTAGAGAACATTTTGCCCATTTAATTGTTATATCAATG
>NC_081546.1:19704896-19713583 GCF_901000735.1 Corylus avellana
TAAATCTAAGAAAGTTTTGAGGTGATGAGATTTGACGAGGGTTTTGGTTGGTCGAAGAGAAGGCGGCCGGGAAAGAAAGAGATCATTCATCATTATTTTTTCTAAGTTCACTATATCTATGGGAGTGGTTGACCAACTTAAGAAGATGTTTTCATATGATCGATGCAACAAAATTGTATGACATTTGTATATCGCTCTAAATTAGGTTTTTATCTAATTTGAATTAAGTCCTTGGCTTTCTAATTTTAAGAATATGACCATTAAGTTTTGTCTAAATTTTAAATAGGCCCTTCTGTCACTTTCTGCCAAATTGAATGGTTTATCATATGTCATGTGTGTCTCAATTGACACACCATCATTCATATTATCACCTAATATCAATGTCATATCATTAAGAGTTAAGTCATCCATAAAAAAAAAAAGAAAAAAAAAAAATAAGACCTAACTCTAAAAACATGAACCATATTATCTGTGAGCCTAATTTTTTAGATTTGTAGCATTTGAGGAAAAGCCGTTAACTGTAACGTTGTGATGGATCATGGCGTGTCAAGTGAGACACACATGACAAATGAAAAACCGTTACTTTTAACAGCAAAGTGACAGAGTGACGAATTTAAAATTTGGTCAAAACTTAATGACGAAAACCCAAGAACTAAATTCAAATCCGATAAAAACTTAAGGATTAAATATGATTCTTTTCCTTTCCTGAAAATAAGAAACCCGAAACTATATGTAAAAATAAGATTTGCAGGCATAATCAGCATCAACAAATTTTAAATGCTAAAAAAAAAATTATATTTTACAATACTATGCAATCTTCACCAAGCCCGTACGGCCAATTAGGTCATGATGAACTAGCTCACTGTCTAAAATGTCTAACAAGTAATTAAAACACAGAAAACTCTAGGCCTAATTTAATAAGGTGCAGACAAATATGATATGCAAGGCAATCTATAGTAAATAACTAAATAATCAATCAAGTTTTGTTAGGGAAACAGAATTAAAAAGTCCAGAATGCCCCTATATATAATTAACAATTCCGCCTATGAAATCAAAATGCTTAAAAATATAGAAAACAATGAAAAATAGTGAAGCCCATAATTGGATTAAATAATTAGACGGAAGAAAGAGAGATTTTTCTAAAGCTCAGAAATTTCCTTCCAACTAAAACGTGTCTGGAAAGCATGCGTGCTTCTCAGCATGCTCTGAATGAAGACCTGGGAAACGTGGGTGCATGTTCTGATACAAATTTGTAACTTCTTAAAGAAAACCCTAACACTTTATATAACAAATATTATTTATTTATTTATTTAGAAAAGACAGAGGTTACCATAATAGCGGCTATTTATACTTAGTTGTGACCATAATAACACCGTAAACTTGACGGAGGGTTTAACTAACCACATAAAAATTGTCTTAAGACCACTCAACCACGGTTCATGTAAGAAAGATTAGAAAATGTAAACTGACTTGTATGGGACATGTTTTCACACATAAGGGTTAGCTTGGACACACCCAATTAATAAACAGAGGTAGGTGTGAATAATGAATATCCCTTGGAGCGTGATTTTCTCTGTTTTGACTGTTTACAAGTTAAGTTGACAAGTTAAGAGGTATTGACGTGCAGCTATGTAAGGCTGCAAGAGATTGGATGACCGTGACCAGACAGCTATATAGTATGACCCAGTCAATTGGGTGTATTTTTATGGTTGAGTGATTCATATGTACGTTAATTAAGGTATTCTTTTCATATTTTTGACTTTGTTTTTAATACATGAATACATTATGGTAAAAAAAGTCTACCCATGCCTTTGTGGAACTGATTTAACTCTTTTCTTCCTTCATCCTGATCTAATGGTTGCTAAGTAAAGAGAGAAAAACAGTCTATAATTGATAGAATAAAATTTGGGTTGGTGTTTTGCACAGCCTAAGGAGTGATGACAACATGATTGCGCTAGATAGAGTGTGCAAATTTCTCCCAAAAGCTTGCAACTTTTGGTAGTGAAATGCCTCTTTCCCCAAAAACTTTCCCCACTTTCAATTAAAAAAAAAAAAAAGAGAGAAAAAAAAAAAAAACTGCAACTTGCAAGTGAACACATGAAACTCAAAGGGTAGGTAAGAGAACAGAGGCAGCAAAACTCTATCGAGTTGGTGACTAGAGAAATGCCTCTTTCCATTGTTACCAACGTTACAATTTGGCGGAATTGACATGTTTCATTCACTATTGAGGTTTTTTTCTTTCTTTCTTTCTAATTAAGAGTGAGTGAAGATAGATGTAGAATGCAAAAGAGAAGCATTTTTCTAGTGATTAAGTGCCTTCCATATTCAAGCATGAAACTCTAAGAACAGAGTGTTTTTTTATAGGGGGTATTATCGATAAAATTGACCAGGAAATAAAAAAAAACACTCAAGCACTTTGATTGATTCATCAGAAATTAGGTGAAAAGGGAATAAACTGGGCCAATCGTGTCAAAATTTTCCGATGGGTGATTGAGTCTTAGCTGTATTTTTGAAGTGTTGTATTGGTGTGACTAGTAGAAACACAAGGATGAAGGGCCTTTGGGGTACCAAATTGACCAACAGACCACAACTATGGCTGCTATGGATTGTTAATCAACTGTTCCGGCTGCTAACTTAAAAAGATGTTGATTATACCAGTTTGTGGGCTATAGCTAATTAAGAGCAAGAACAATACCCGGCAAAAAGCCTAATCCAAGAAAGTGAAAAGTGAGAAGAGAAGAGAGCATAGCATACCTTTCGTTTCAATTGGACATCTATTACTAGATTGCACTTGGTCACCGCAATAGCAGACAAACTGCTCGGTGGAGTTAAAACCGCATACCCCAGCTGTTGCCTCACACGCGCTACAGTCAATCGGCAATGGATTGCTGTAATATTCCACCTCAAAACCTTTATCCATTGCTTGACGAACTGCCCGGGCTCCACCCTGAGGGTCGTGAAGAAGAGCAATAGCACTACTCTGGAGAATCGGAACCGTTATATTGTTGTCGCAATTGCTTTGAAGTCGTTCATGGAATTGGACGCTCAAGGGGGATTGGTCTACCAAGTAATAAGAATTATTTTTCCCATCGGCACCAACTCCTTCGCTGCAATTAAATCTATTTGGGCCTGGTATGTTGCCTTGAGGATCATGGCAGCCGTAGAATATAGTTATGTTTTGAACGGTTGAAGCGTAATCAAACAAAGTGTAATCCAAGGTGGTATTTATCGACTCTGGAGGTGGAGGACAAGGACCATCCCAGCTGATGTCCGACCTTACAATGGTAAAGGTTCGAGAAGATGTGTTGATGTTTAGAACGCCGAATTCTTTTCCTTCAATTTCGATAACCGGGTATTCATTGCCGCACCTGAGGTTGTACACTTGATGACCGCAAACTCCAGGTCGGGTACCTTCCCAGAAAGGGAGCGGAATGCTGATGCCTCCACAGGTATATGTACGGTTGCACGCCACAAAAGCAGGATCATCTTCCTGGCAGTAAGATGGCGGTAGTATTGTTAAGAAGAAGGAGAGGAACAGCTGTATGATGATGATGGAAGAAAGAGAGAGATGGAAATCCATTGTTTAGAAGATCAAGTGATCAGAGATGGGTTTGGAATTAGAGGAAATGTATAATATATGTTGAATGGTGTGAGAGATCAGAGATGGGCGGGTTTTGTCATATTACCAATTTACATGTTGACCATTTATTTTAACTTTGACTGAGAAAGGCATGATTGTTAAATTAATTAATTTGTTAGAATTCTCGTATCAGAAAGAGACGACGAGACGCGGCTATTGACTTTCCTGCAATTTCCTCTTGAGGAAGTTTGGTGGAAGCCAAGTTGGCGGGCGACAGACGTCTTTAGAAGATCGATGGCGAAGGTGAGGTTACGAAAGCACCATACAATTTCCTTTTCTATATATATATAATATTCCAATACACAAATAAAGGACAGAAATTTCGCTGTTCAACTTTTTCTTTTCTATTGCTTTCTTTCCACATTTCAGATATCGATGGATAAGACCATAAAAACAAATCAGAGCAAAAGACTAAAAACCCTTTTGCAAATCATTTCTGCACAACTATTTTTATTCTCCAACAAAATTGCACCGACTAGCCTAACTAGAAGAAATCAAACTATATATATATATATATATATATATATAGGAACTGTCTCCAGTCTCCATCATCAGAATTGTTGTGAGTTACATCTCATTGAAATTTTCTCTAATTTTAATTAAAATACTCACACCATTTAGCAAGGATTGGGATCCTCTTCCTTCCAAATGGAGGGGAATCGGTTCTTTTTAGCATAGGGGTAGAATTATTAAAAAACAAAAAAAAATTGGACAAATGCATTTAGCAACTACCCAAAGTTGCCTATGCAATTAATTGATCAGTGACATTTAATTATAATTGCTTTCAAGTTCTTGAATAGAAGTAATTAGGATCTTGACTACTATAGGTCACAGGAGTCAGACACTCAAACATACAAAAATTACTTTCAACCTAGCTAGTAATCGCTTTGGTCATGTGGGTTCGAGGTTATGTGTCTATTATATATAGACACATATATACCTAGCTTTTTTGTTTTTAGTAGGTTGCATACGTAGCCTTAGAAAAAGTATAGAAGGGATTTAGATTAGCTGATGTAGTTTTAAGATTTTTATGCGGACAGACAAAATAAAGTTAAACTTAGACCATTGAAAAAATCAGAGAATCTATGCTGTAAATTTTTTACATCATCTAAGCCCAACCCAAGCTGCTAGTTAAATACTAATGAAGGTTGGCGATGATGTCGATCCACCATCTCTATTGTGTCTCTTACTAGATTTGTCAATATTCTCAGATCAAAATGTTTAGAAGATAGATCTAATTTCTTACACCAAACTCAACATGACACACACCTCCCTACCATCCGTCAATGTTTTATGTTTTGTGGGTTTTATTTCTGTTTTATTTTCTCATGTATTTTTCTGTATCTTTGTGTTTTGTTTTTGAGTTTGTTTTCTTGTCTCTAGATTTAATTTCAATAGCAATCTACGGGTTGAAAGTTTAGTTATTTTCTATGGTTTTGTTTATACGAATCCTTAAGAGTAATGGTATTAAGTTTTCGGTCAGTCTTTTGTTTTCTTCTGATTCTTTTCTAGTAGTAAATCATTGATTGATGCGGAGGAGTTTTCAAAGGAATGAAGGTATTGGTCTTAGGTACAAGAGCCAGCCTAGAAATCTTGGAGCGAGTTTATATAAAGAATAAAGTGTTTGTTGGTTGGCAAGAGAGAGTTAGAGAAGTGAAAATTTTGAAGGCAAGATGAGTGGAGCGAAGGTTTGAGATGGACAATAGTTGCGAAAGAACGATCCAATTAATGTTCATTGAGCAAAAGAAGCGGAAGCCAATTGGGGTTTGCTTTATATTTCTCAATAGTTTTTAGGGACCAACTGACAATTTTTTCTGATTTAAATACGTTGTCTTCAGACAAAACTTGTTTATTTAACAAATACACTACTTAAAATGCATATATTATAAGTACTGTTGGCCTTTCGAGAAAGCCAAACTCACTTTCAAAAGCAACTACTTGGCTACTTGCTTACTTCTTTCAATAAGTGCAGAAAAGCTCAACTTCCATGGCCTTAATATATAATTAATATCACATATATGTACACATCTTTTCGCTTACTCTATTCTAGGAACATTGAATCCACATAGTTTTCCAGCAATGAGTAATAATGAATATAGAAAAAACAAATGCAAAAGCTTGCCATAGCAATGAAAATAAAGACGAAATATATTATATATGCAGAGTTCAAAACAAAAGAACAGAGAAAACGAAATACATGAAGAAGACAAAACGTCTAAGGGCTTGTTGTGCTAAGAAACATCTACCAATATTTGAACATCCAAGGCAACTTGAAATCCCAGTTCCGGATTTTTAATTCTAAATAATTGTAGAGCCTGTAATTGCTCAAACTAGACAACTTATTTTAAATGAACCGACAAGAATATGTTATGTCTTCTATATTTATAAAATAAATTTTAAAAGAATTTCTTCCACCAACCACCCACTCAAGACTTTTGGCCGTGCACGGTGGACAACTCCCAAGCCAATTTATAAGGTGGGAAATAAAAGTTTCGAGGGAGTGGCCAACATTAGCTTGGGAAAAGTTGACCACTATTAAATTCATTTTTTTTTCCATCACACTTCAAAACTTTTGAAAGGCTTAATTCTCTTTGGAGTGGTCAAACCACCTACAAAGGCTTTTACGGGTGGTTAGTCACGCTCTCTCGAAAGAGTTTTGAGAGTAATGTAGCTACCCTGAAAAAAAAATTTTACAACTGATTTGCAAAACTTAAAAAAAGAAAGAAAAAAAATGATGAAAAATAAGATAGGTTTTACTTTGGTCGACAAATACCTCTTAAGATGAACGACCTGCAATTCTTAAAATCCGAATCGTTCATTTAAAATAAACGCTTCTTTAAAGAGGCAATCAACAACCCTAGAGCTTAGATTGGAGGTGGTCAAGTCCCCTAGGCTAAAATGGAATATGATCTTCTCCAATTCGTTTTATCATAATTTTGCTAAAACGTATTGACTCTAAATAAATGATGCTGTATAATTACTATATTTGATTAAAATAAAATTTTAGAATTTACAAAACCTACAATTTTAACAATTAGAGAAATGATATAAATTTCCTTCAAACTAGTCTAGAAGAAATATCCTCAAATCTATTTAAAATAGTGCAAAATATTTATAAATATTTAAAACATTAGTCTAAGTTAGTAAATTATTATTAATGATATTAATAATTTAATGTGCGTTTTAAATATTTATAGACAATTATATTTTAAATGGATTGAAGGATATTTTTCCTAAACTGATTTAGAAGAAATTTATGTAATTAGAAAAAATCCATTCAACATAATACACAATCAGTGAACATTTCATATTGGCATAAATTAGAATGCACGTAGGTCCCACATGAGAACAAGGTAGGCCTTGTAATCACGCCTTTGAATTCTTAACAATTCAAGTGGCCGGGTCTAACATCAGATTAGGCAGCTCGATTAATCAACTATTCATGTCATTAATTTGACTTTCTCTTCTTTTCTTTTACTGTCATAACCCCTCCCCCACAACAAAAAAAAAGAAAAAAGTCTGGTCAATCCGAGAGATATACGTACCTTTGCAACGTTCACCATTGATGCTGCCATCCCTGCAAAAGCACAAGAACTTGTTCTCCACGCCTGTGTTGTTGTACCCACAATACCCACCGGAGCTCTCACAGGCACCACAATCCTTAAGCGGCTTCCAATCAAGCACAAATCCATTCTTTATAGCCCCAGCAAACCCCCCACTACCCAAATTGCGAGTATCAATCTCCGTCCTCAACACAGTGGCCACCACCTTCTCCTTGCAAATATTTGCCCATTCGAACCCCGCCGTCTCCTCCCCCTCGACAAAAACAAACGACGAGTAATTCGCATTATACCCCTCCAAGCACCCGATGGGAGGCACGGATGTTGGGTACAAGGGACTACAATTAAAGTAAAAACTGAGGTTCAAATCCGAAGTAGAAAAATTCAATGGGAGCGTGCCGAGAGTGACGTTGTGACGCACCCTCGGACACGATTGGTTTGCGGCATCGATGTCGACGAGGGTGAGGGTGTAGTGAATATAATCTATTTCGGTTACGTAGTATGTGTCGTCGGGCAAAGCAAGTATAGGTTTCTCGTCGGCGGACGAGCACGTGAGACCAAAGCCCTTGTAGCCGCAATATGATTTATCGGAGGTGGTGTTGTCGCCATACAACCAAAAGGGGTAGAGGATCCCAACGTCGCCGCAATGGTTCGGAGCGCATAGTGGTGAAAAAGAAGTAGAATTGGTGAATATGGAGTTGAAGAAGAAGAGGGAGAGAATAAGGAGGAGAAAGCTTAAAGGGTGTGACATTGTAAACAAATGTTGGCTCTTCTCTTGAAGTGGGTAAACTCATATATATATATATATATATAGAGAGAGAGAGAGAGAGAGAGAGAGAGATTAATTTAATTATAGCACATAGACTACATATATAGTCTAGGGTCTGAGTGGTTTGAGTTAAGATAACTTTATTTTGATTAATTTATGATGTTAGAAAAACTTTTTGAACTCTTGTAAGTCTGCAACCCCGTTTTGACCAAAAAGTATTTTGCTGCCACAGATGAAGGAATGAATCTTTTATGAGTAATAGAAGTGTTTTTTTTTTTTTTTGCCTTAAATTAATTTCGAAAACATTTTAACAAGTGGTTCAATGACATATATATTAAAATGTGTGGGTATATGTTGTTTGTGCACTTGCTCTTAACATAGTATACACGCGGTCTATCCGGCGGCAGATTTGGAACTTTTAGTTTGAAAGGACAAAACTTCTAAAAAAATATTTGAGGAGATAAAAATTAATTTTTAAAGACTTATTTTATAAAACTATATATATGTTTTTTTTTTTTAAATATAATTTTTTTGGAGACCACCTTATGGCTTCTGCCTTTAGGGGACCCAAGATGGTTCCGCCCCTGGCCTACCATTGTTAAACTCTTGATGGTTTATTTAAAATTATCGGTCAAAAAGTTTGTAACATCAATTATCTTGAGGTGGCCGGACAACCCCTAATTGAAGGCTAGTTGGAGTCGGGTGGCCAGAGACAAAT
>NC_081546.1:19713683-19729369 GCF_901000735.1 Corylus avellana
AAATTTTGAAGGCAAGAGGAGTGGAGCGAAGGTTTGAGATGGACAATAGTTGCCAAAGAACGATCCAATTAAGGTTCATTGAGCAAAAGAAGCAGAAGCCAATGGGGTTTGCTTTATATTTCTCAATAGTTTTTAGGGACCAACTTACAATTTTCTCTGATTTAAATACGTTGTCTTCAGACAAAACTTGTTTATTTAACAACTACACTACTTAAAATGCATATATTATAAGTACTGTTGGCCTTTCGAGAAAGCCAAACTCACTTTTAAAAGCAACTACTTGGCTACTTGCTTACTTCTTTCAATAAGTGCAGAAAAACTCAACTTCCATGGCCTTGATATATAATTAATATCACATATATGTACACATCTTTTCGCTTACTCTATTCTGGGAAGATTGAATCCACATAGTTTTCCAGCAATGAGTAATAATGAATATAGAAAAAACAAATGCAAAAGCTTGCCATAGCAATGAAAATAAAGACGAAATATATTATATATGCAGTGTTCAAAACAAAAGAACAGAGAAAACGAAATATGATGAAGACAAAACGTCTAAGGGCTTCTTGTGCTAAGAAAAATCTACCAATATTTGAACCTCCAAGGCAACTTGAAATCCCAGTTCCGGATTTTTAATTCTAAATAATTGCAGAGCCTGTAATTGCTCAAACTAGACAACTTATTTTAAATGAACCGACAAGAATATGTCATGTCTTCTATTTTTATAAAATAAATTTTAAAAGAATTTCTTCCACCAACCACCCCCTCAAGACTTTTGGCCGTGCACGGTGGACAAACCCCAAGCCAACTTACAAGGTGGGAAACCACCCTTAAAAGTTTCGAGGGAGTAGCCAACATTAGCTTGGGAAAAGTTGACCAGTATTAAATTCATTTTTTTGACCATCACACTTCAAAACTTTTGAAAGGCTTAATTCTCTTTGGAGTGGTCAAACCACCTACAAAGGCTTTTATGGGTGGTTAGTCACGCTCTCTCCAAAGAGTTTTGAGAGTAATGTAGCTACCCTCAAAAAAAAAATTTTTACAACTGATGTGCAAAACTTACAAAAAAAAAACAAAAAAAAAAAAAAGGTTTAACCGTGGTCGACAAGTACCTCTTAAGATGAAGGGCCTGCAATTCTTAAAATCTTAATCGTTCATTTAAAATAAACGCTTCTTTAAAGAGGCAATCAACAACCCTAGAGCTTAGATTGGAGGTGGTCATGTCCCCTAGGCTAAAATGAAACATGATCTTCTCCAGTTCATTTTGTCATAATTTTGCTAAAACGTATTGACTCTAAATAAATGATGCTGCATAATTACCATATTTGATTAAAATAAAATTTTAGAATTTACAAAACCTACAATTTTAACAATTAGAGAAATGATATAAATTTCATCCAAATTAGTCGGAAAGAAATATTCTCAAACCCATTTAAAATAGAACAAAGTATTTATAAACATTTAAAACGTTAGTCTAAGTTAGTAAATTGCTATTAATGATATTAAGAATTTAATGTGCGTTTTAAATGTTTATAAACAATTATATTTTAAATAAATTGAAAGAAATTTTTTTAAAACTGATTTGGAAGAAATTTATGTCATTAAAAAAAATCCATTCAACATAATCCACAATAAGTGAACATGTCATATGGGCATAAATTAGAATGCACGCACTTCAAAAAAAAAAAAAAAAAAAGAATGCACGTAGGTCCCACATGAGAACAAGGTAGGCCATGTAATCACGCCTTTGAATTCTTAACAATTCAAGTGGCCGGGTCTAACATCAGATTAGGCAGCTCATTTAATCAACTAATCATGTCATTAATTTGACTTTCTCTTCTTTTCTTTTACTGTCATAACCCCTCCCCCACAAAAAAACAAAAACAAAAAAAAAAAAGGCTGGTCAATCCGAGAGATATACGTACCTTTGCAACCTTCACCATTGATGCTTCCATCCCTGCAAAAGCACAAGAACTTGTCCTCCTCGCCTGTGTTGTTGTACCCACAATACCCACCGGAGCTTTCACAGGCACCACAATCCTTAAGCGGCTTCCAATCAAGCGCAAATCCATTCTTTATAGCCCCAGCAAACCCCCCACTACTCAAATTGCTAGTATCAATCTCCGTCTCCATCACAGCGGCCACCACCTTCTCCTCGCAAATATTTGCCCAGTCGAACCCCGCCGTCTCCTCCCCCTCGACAAAAACAAACGACGGGTAATTCGTATTATACCCCTCCAAGCACCCGATGGGAGGCACAGATGTTGGGTACAAGGAACTACAATTAAAGTAAAAACTGAGGTTCAAATCCGAAGTAGAAAAATTCAATGGCAGCGTGCCGAGAGTGATGTTGTGACGCACCCTCGGACACGATTGGTTTGCGGCGTCGATGTCGACGAGGGTGAGGGTGTAGTGAATATAATCTATTTCGGTTACGTAGTATGTGTCGTTGGGCAAAGCAAGTATAGGTTTCTCGTCGGCGGACGAGCACGTGAGACCAAAGCCCTTGTAGCCGCAATATGATTTATCGGAGGTGGTGTTGTCGCCATACAACCAAAAGGGGTAGAGGATCCCAACGTCGCCGCAATGGTTCGGAGCGCATAGTGGTGAAAAAGAAGTAGAATTGGTGAATATGGAGTTGAAGAAGAAGAGGGAGAGAATAAGGAGGAGAAAGCTTAAAGGGTGTGACATTGTAAACAAATGTTGGCTCTTCTCTTGAAGTGGGTAAACTCATATATATATATATATATATAGAGAGAGAGAGAGAGAGAGAGAGAGAGATTAATTTAATTATAGCACATAGACTACATATATAGTCTAGGGTCTGAGTGGTTTGAGTTAAGATAACTTTATTTTGATTAATTTATGATGTTAGAAAAACTTTTTGAACTCTTGTAAGTCTGCAACCCCGTTTTGACCAAAAAGTATTTTGCTGCCACAGATGAAGGAATGAATCTTTTATGAGTAATAGAAGTGTTTTTTTTTTTTTTTGCCTTAAATTAATTTCGAAAACATTTTAACAAGTGGTTCAATGACATATATATTAAAATGTGTGGGTATATGTTGTTTGTGCACTTGCTCTTAACATAGTATACAGGCGGCCTATCCGGCGGCAGAACTGGAACTTTTAGTTTGAAAGGACAAAACTTCTAAAAAAATATTTGAGGAGATAAAAATTAATTTTTAAAGACTTATTTTATAAAACTATATATATGTTTTTTTTAAAAAAATTTAATTTTTTTGGAGACCACCTTATGGCTTTTGCCTTTAGGGGACCCAAGATGGTTCCGCCCCTGGCCTACCATTGTTAAACTCTTGATGGTTTATTTAAAATTATAGGTCAAAAAGTTTGCAATATCAATTATCTTGAGGCGAAAAAAAAGATGGCAAACAAATATTTCTTCATCCAACCATCAAAGATGGTGGCCGGACAACTCCTAATTGAAGGCTAGTTGGAGTCGGATGGCCAGAGACAAATTTAGGGGGGAGGACTGGCAGTGGCCCTATCCCACCCCCCCAAAAAAAAAAGAAAAATTACAAGAAAAAAAAATTTAAGATATTTTTTGCCAATTGATTCCTCCCCAAAAAAATTTTGACCCTTGGTCGCCTCAAATTCAAAGTTGGCTCCCTCTAGTAGACCACACCAAAACCCTAAGAAATGGTTGAGAGATGATCAAATCACTACCAAATGCTTTGGATTTGGTCGGAACATTATCCTTCGAAACTCTTATTCTCTATTAAGTCATGGGAATATGGTTGGTTACCTCTTTAAAAGTTTTGCAGGTGATAGAACCTATGTAAAAGATTTTGAAAGGTTCGACAAACCCCAAAGCCGACCACCCTTAAATCTCTTATAGGAATGGCTTATTACCTCAAGAACTTTGAGGGTCGTTTGAAACACCTCTTGGAATGATTGGCTGAAGAAACTTGTTTCTACAATTTTTTATTTTTTATTTTTTATTTTTTTAATCTTAAAATGGATTGCATAGTGGCAAGCCTTAAGAATTACAAGAAATCCTGATTTTTCATTGAATTTGTGGAACAATTAAAGCACATAGTGTTAGGCTATGTGAAATTTGATTTGTATCTGACATTGAAAGCGTCACAGTTTAAATGGAATTTTTTGTTAGGCTTAGGTCCTGTTTAGGATTGCTTTTGAGGGGCCTAAAAGTCCTTTCAACACTTAACAAGTCCGTTTGAAAAAAAAAAAAAAATGTACTCCTTAGGTAAAAAAATTAAAAGTGCTTTTATGGGTCTAAATAGCCTAAAAATGACCAAAACGCACTTTTGACAAAAGCTTAAAAATGAATTTGCCCAAAAGCTCTTTTTGACAAAAAGTTCTATTTTTCAAACGCAATCACAAATAGGCTCTTAATATATTATAATTGGCCTAAGCCGGAGTAATTGGGGGTCATATTTATAGTTGCTTAAGACTTTAGGCCGGGCTTTGTATGGATGTAATTGATGTCTGTTGTATTGTTTCTCAAAAAATGATAAAACATTGCTGAAACTCTATAGACATAGTTCTGAACCACATAAATCGTTGTATTATGTGATTACTTGTTTTTGCTTTTTCTGTATTTTTCACATCTTACTGATTCTCAAAGATATGATAGAATTTCTAACTCATAGTCTAGGGTCTAAGTCGTTATACTTAAGATAGATATATATTTGATTTATGATGTCAGAAAAAGTTTCTGAATTCTAATAACTCAACAACTCCATTTGGACGAAGAAGGATTTTGGTGCTGTATGTAGGGAAGGAATCTTTTATGAATAGTAGACGCGGTTTGTTTTTGGATAGAAAGAATTTCAAGAATAAATCGTCAACTTTTTTTATTATTATTTTTTTTTGTCACGACGGCTTCTATAGGATTAATGAGAATAACATTCTCTCAATTTTAAATAAAATAAATAATATTTATTTTATGATTAAAATTAATATAATATTACATTATTTAAATATTTTAAATGATGTATTAATATTAACTTTATATATATCGTTAAATAAAATTTATTATATAGTAAATATTTAAAGTTTGTGCATTTAACTATGCATGTAAAATTGATCTTAGCCTATTTTTAAAAATATTTAAATAATATAGTATTAGATGTACTAATTTTAAATTTTGATTATAAATATTTAAAATAAAGAGGATTGTGTTCCTAATGCCTAGGCTTTAACGTAGAAAACAAGACAAAATAGAGTTTCATAACTTTATTGTGTAGTTTATTTCTACAGAAGGTGCAGAGAAGGTTCTTAAAAGGTGCAAAGAGATCTTTGTATACTTGGAAGTCATAGTGGAGTCCACCCAAGAGAGAATGGAAATAAAATATAAGGAGACGTGTGGCGTCGGCATTTCTTTGATTTTTCGTAAGCCTAAATCAATACTTTAAGAATTTCTTCTTCTTTTTCTTCGTGTTTTTCTGCCTTCTGGGGAAGGTGGAAAGGAAGTGGAATTGACCACAAGATGCAATCCAGCAAGCTAAATTTGGCACTCAATAACAATATTAATTGCATAAATGACTATGATAAAAGTATAATTACGATATGACCACAACTGTAATTTTGTCATAAATATTGTTGACTATTATTAACATTGTTGAGTCAGTTGATCTATCAAGAAAACCTGCAAAGAGAAAGAAGGTCAAGTATTCGTTTTGGAGAAGGAAGGAAGTTAAAAGGAAAATTGGCGAAGAAGATTGATTGGCTAGAATGGACGCACCTTGTGAGTGATCCCCTTCCCTCCTCTTTATGAAGTGTTTTCCTGCGCTTCGTTGATTTGTAGGGAGTTTATAAGATAGCTGATTTAATGTTGTGGCTCGCACTATGTTTGGCACACGTACATTCTTTACTCCTCAAGAATAAAGGAGCGTTAGCAGTCCAGGAGTAGACACAAACTCTCTTTATTTGCATTTATGTTATGTTTGTTTTTGTTTTGGAGCTTTTGTCTCCTTGCTAGTGGTTTCTGTTTTCTCCACATGGGGTTCTAGAAGGGCTGAGGGGTCTCTCGAGGTTCGTGTCCCTTTCCTTGCAACTGTGCTATGCTGTCTTTGGTTCTGTGGGGATGCTTCTCTTCTGTTTCTCTATTTCTACCTTCCTCAATGTTAGGTCTCTTTTTGTGGAATTTTTCAACGAATGTTTTAGTTGTTCCTTAGGAGGTTAATCTCGGGGAACTTTGCATTTGTAAACCACCAACGGTGGCGGTATTAGCAGTTATTTTAGGAACTAAATTATTTATTTGACTCATTTTCAATTATTCTTGTTTATATGACACTGTCTTTTGGTTGTTTTTAAGCCTTCGTTAGGGTTGCTCACCCCTTATTTTTATTGCTTATAGTGTAATCTCCCATTTCCCTTCCCCCACTTTGAATTAAAAAAACACGTTAATAGGTACAGTCCAATTTTCACGAGTGTTTCCATTTTAGATTTACTTTTTTTTTTTTTTTTTTTGAAATGATTTTAGATTTACTTTTTGATGCTTATAGGAAGATTTAATTATTTAATATACATTTTTAGGATTTAGGAAGCATGAGGCAATGTTGTTATTATATTTTTCTTGTTGGGTTTATTTCCTTCTTTACTTAGAGTATGCTTGAGATTGTGATTGAGAAATCGAGCTTTTAAGTCAAAAATCGTTTTTTAGTAAAAACTTCGTTTTTAAGCTTTTACCAAAAGTACGTTTTCGCTATTTTTAGGCTTTTTAGACTCTTAAAGCACTTTTAATTTTTTTTATCAAACAAATATTTTTTTCTTTAAACGAACTTTTTGAGTGTTAGACGCACTTTTAAGCCCTTCAAACACAATCTCAAACATGCCTCTTATAAATAGATGTAATACTATACTTCAATATTCAATATTCAATATGACGTACATTACATTCTTTGTAAACAGTTGTTTCAACAACTGAAGCTTTCATCAACGGTCTCTATGGAGGGTTGTTTTTTTTTTTTTTTTACCGGTTTTCGGAACCTGTCTGAAGTGTCTCTTGTCTTGTGTTTTAGATTTTCAAAAAACTTGAAGTAAACGTTTTGAACTCTATTTCCACAATTTTCTTTCTTTCTGTTCTTTTTTTTTTTTTTTTTGAAATTATTATCTCGATTTAAATCTTAAACTCCTTGGAAGTTTCTTTCGAGGAAGACTATAAAGACTTATCAGAAAGACTGTAGACCTTTGAACTCATTATATATATATATATATATGTTCATCAATCTTGAAACTTGACTCTGTTTTAAAAAATGCACTATCTTAATCAAGTTACATAATATATAAGTACACATGTGTCTGCCACGTTCCTTTAATTATTTGAAATCTTTTCATTATTACTTTTTTAATTAGTATAGTTTTCTGTATTTCCTTTTTTATGTACATGCTCGGGGGGTGGGGCGCGGCAGTCGAAGTAGGTGAATTAACCCAAATAAAAAAATAAATAAACAACAACAAATGTTTGGTACATTTTCTTTATTTATTCTTTGATTTTGGTTGCTTCAATGAAAGATGAAAGGGAAAATATTGCGACTAGTATTAGATAAACGATTTTGCGACAAGTCCTCTCAAAAGGACCTAATCAAACTTGAGGTCCCTAATTTTTTATTTTTTCCCTCACAACTACTTCGATTGAACCATTGAACTCACACATGGCAGGATCATTGGAACAGTTACGATCTGCTTATAAAGGATCTCTAACAGTTACGCACCATCCTCGGAATCCGATCAATGTAGGTAACGGACTCTTACCGATCATAATGACAGGAGACACGAATATTAACTCTACCGGCCATTACGCCCAAATCCCGGATCCTCCGCTTGGTCATCATAGCCACCTCCGCATAATCAACTATAAAGACCTCACTTCAGAGGTACGCAAAAAGGACTCTAAGCTCTATACTTAATCCGCAAAAACACTAACTTAAGCATCGGAGGAGGAACCACCAACCACCTCCGGCGCGTCCTCTTAACGTGTGCTCTAGTTTTGTAGGTTTGACAGGTAGCACCAGAGAAGAAAGGATTGGCTTGGATTCCCCTTTGGTTCACCATACCGGAACCTATCCCAATACTTTGGCGCCGTCTGTGGGAACAACTAAACCGTTCTTACAAAAGTAGTATCCACAGTAATGGTGAACACAAGGTCAAGAAGTCGAGCCTGCACTGAAGAACAACCAATCTAGGCCAATCAAAGGCCACCATTGGCACATCAAAACACCGGCAACAAGGAGCGCATTGCTTCTCTTGAAGCGCAAATGGCACTTCTAATCGAGCAGAACAAAGACCTGTGCCTCCGATTTCCTCTCCATCTCAAATCAATCAGGCTGAACATTCAGATGGGCAAGGAAATCACGGTCATCGCTCCGATAATCGAGACCTCCATTCTGACGATCATAGCCAACAAGGCAAGAGTCTCCATCCCTCTGCACAACCACACTCACCAAGGCGAAAACTCCTGTAACACGGCAAAACCTCAGCTAATCATGGCTCCGCAAAGAGAAGTAGACAAAGCTTGAGGCTATGGAGAAGACAGAAAAGTACAAGACTATAGTGGTGAGCAAGCTCTTTGCCGAGACGGAGACACCCTTCACTAAACAAGTAATTGATCACCCGCTCCCCAATAAATTTAAGACACCTCAGATCCCAAGCTACAGTGGAGTCGGAGATCTAATCGAGCACCTAGAGAATTACAGGATGCACCTAACGTTGCATGTCATACCCGACGAAATTGCGTGCAAAGCTTTCCCAACTACGCTCTCCGAAAATCCTAGGGAATGGTTTCGAAGCCTGACACCCAATTCTGTGGGTACCTTCGAAGATTTGGCTCGAATCTTCCTTACTCACTTCCTGGGTTCCAGAGAAAGAAAGAAGCCTTCTGAGTATCTACTGATGCTCCACCAGCGAGAGGGGGAGAGTTTGAAGGAGTTCATGATTCGTTTCAACGCTGAAAAATTAAAGGTAGAGGATCCCACCAAGGGCGTAATCTTCTCCGCCATCCACAATGGTATCTCATTTGAGGAGTTAGTAGCGAGGAAAATCGCGAGAAGACAACCGAACGACCTCCAGGAGCTGTTACATGAGGTGGAGGAATTTATTAACGAGGAAGAAACCTTGAAAGCAATGAGGTCAGCTCGGAAGACTCCCAAGAAATTGGAAGAGAAGAAAATGAGGGATCATTCAGGGACTCGACGCTCTGAAACCCTTCAAGAAGAAGTTCAACAATTACAATTTCACTCCGCTCAACGCCAACATTTTCGAGGTCTTGATGGAAATAAAAAAAGATCTGGAATATCGAAGACCTCCCGGGGCTCCACAAAATCAGAACTCAGATCACTATTGTGAGTTCCTCGAGGTCAATGGGCATTATACCGAAGGCTGCATTACTTTGTGGCATCTCTTTGAAAAGTTTATCAAATATCGTAAACTTGTTCGATTCTTGGGAGAGCAAAGAAGAGCAGCCCCTCCTCGAGAAAACTACGTCCAGGAAGTAAATTACCACCCCTTCGGGGATCAACGGCGTCAGGGACATTATTGAAGCAAAAGTTCTGACCTCATAAATCAAAACAGGTATCCTCGAGAGGAGAGAGCAAGACAGGAAGAGCCTAGAAGAAGGCTTGCCCGCTTAACCAGTGAGCCGCATAATCGAGCAAACATTCTGGAAATCCACACCATAGTTGGCAGATTTGCTGAGGGGGCGAGTCAAGAAGAGTGATGAAAGCCTATGCCTGACAACTGGAAAGCTCTCATGAAGTCTACACTATAGGACGACCAATGAAGTAGTCCCGGAGGAGTGAGATAGTGATTGGATTCTCGGATGCAGACTACGTGGGTATATCGTACCCACAAATAGATGCCCTGGTTGTCACCCTAATAGTGGCAAACCATAATGTCCATCGCATCTTGGTGGATAATGAGAGCTTGGCAAACATTTTATATTGGTTTGCATTTAAGAAGTTGAATCTGGGGCAGGAGAAAATCGTCCCAACCAGTTGTCCTTTGATGGGATTCATAGGGGAACAAGTGCAACCGGTCATATCAATTGAATTACCGATCACGGCTGGATCATATCCAAGGAACGCAATGGTGATGATACATTTTCTATTGGTCAACCGACCATCAGCCTATAATGCTATCATCGGGAGGACGGCTCTCAATGAACTAAGAGCCATCACATCAACTCCGCATCTCAAGATGAAGTTCTCGACGGATCACGGAGTTGGAGAAGTAAGGGGCAATTAGCGAGCTACCTGACAATGTTACAACATCTCTGTGAAAGAATGTCCTATGACCTTGGCCCATATGAGCAGTTGTAAGGAGTATAGATAGCAATTAAAGGGCGGCGAACCGATCGAAGATCTTGAGGAATTCTTGGTCGGCAAGCCTGACATGGTCGTCAAAATTGGATCCCAGCTAGAACTAACTATAAAAGAAAAGCTCGCATCTTTCCTCCGCGAGAATTGTGACGTATTTGTCTGGAGCCATGAGGACATACCTGGTATAGCACCGTCGGTCTTGGTGCACAAGTTGAACGTCGATCCTAGTTTCAAGCCAGTACAACAGAGGTGGAGAGGGTACTCAACTGAGAAAAGCAAGGCCGCTACTGAAGAAGTCAAAAAGTTGCGCGAGGCCGGATTCATTAAAGAAATCCAGTACACCACCTGGTTGGCAAACATGGTGCTAGTAAAAAAGTCAAATGGTAAGTGGAGAATGTGTGTTGATTTCACCGATCTCAACAAGGCATGTCCCAAAGACAACTATCCTCTACCACGGATAAACCAAATTGTTGATTCAACTTCGGGGCATGAGTTATTGAGTTTCATGGATGCATTCTCAGGGTACAACCAGATATCCATGCACGAGTCCGACTAAGAAAAAACGGCCTTCATGACGGACACGAATTTGTATTATTATCGAGTCATGCCATTCAAACTGAAATACGCGGGGGCTTCATATTAGTGACTGGTCAATAAGATGTTTCGGCAGCAGATTGGGCGAAATATGGATGTATATGCTAGTCAAGAGCATACGAGCGGCTAAACACATCGTAGACCTAGCCGAGATGTTCGACACACTAAGGCATTACAGGATGAAACTCAATCCTTCCAAATGCACATTCGAAGTAGCCCTGGGTAAATTCCTTGGGTTCATTGTCTCCCGGAGAGGAATTGACTCTAACCCCCAAAAAGATCAAGGCGATCTTGGACATGCAAGCGCCTTAGAGCACAAAGTAACTTCAATAATTGACAGGGAGGATAGCAGTGCTAAATCGGTTTGTCTCTTGCTCAACCGATAAATGCCTTCCCTTTTTCAAATTTCTAAAGAAGGCCTTCTCTTGGAGTCCGGAAAGTGATAAAGCATTTCGGGAGCTGAAGGAATATTTAGTCAACTTGCTGTTATTGAGCAAACCGGTGGAAGGGGAAGTCTTATACCTGTACCTAGTGGTATCCTCATCAACCATAAGCTCAGCCTTAATTCAGGAAGAACAAGGCGTGCAAAACCCCGTCTACTTCGTCAGCAAAGCCCTGGACGGCGCCAAGGAACGATACCCTCGGATCGAAAAGCTAGCTTTCGCCTTGGTCACATCCGCCATGAGATTAAGACCATATTTTCAAGCGCATACCATCAAGGTGTTAACTGAATATCCCTTAAGAAAAATCTTGCAAAAGCCAGACTTATCAGGAAGGCTAGTCAACTGGGCCATCGAACTCGGAGAATTTGACATAAAATTCTACCCAAGAACATCTTTAAACGGGCAAGCAATAGCTGATTTTTTTGCCGAATTCTACGATGCTCAAGGAGAAGAAGAAATACATCTGGAGGAAGCATGGGTGGCATTTGCAGATGGATCCTCAACTCGAAAGTACAGTGGTGCTAGAGTTGTACTCAAAGGACCCGATGGTAAAGAATGCGAAGCAGCTGTACAATTGAAATTCACCACCACCAACAACGAAGCTGAGTATGAGGCCATGATTGTCGGAATGAACATGGCAAAGGAAACGGGAGTGAAAAACCTAGAAGTCTGAAGTGACTCCTAAGTGGTAGTCGGACACGTTCGGGGAGAACATGATGCCCAGGGAAACAAAATGAAGAAGTATTTGGTGAAGGTAAAGAAGATCATGAAGTTCTTCGACAGAATAACTTTTACAAAGCTGCCGAGAGAACAAAACTCACAGGTAGATGCTTTAACTCGTATGGGCTCGGCTACCGAGGAAAAAATCACGGCGGTTGATCTCCCAATTCAGGAGTTAACTGAGCCCTCGATTATCCAAGCGGATCAAGTGGCGTGCATTGAAGAGAGGGGGCAACATCCAAAATGGGGCCATGATATACTTCAATTTCTCAAGGAAGGCAAGCTGCCCTCTAATAACAAGTTGGCTTGGAAAATTCGCATCCAAGTGGCACGCTATACATTGGTCGACGGGGTCCTATACCGGGGGAGTTACACCCTCCCTCTACTCAAGTGCCTATCAAAGAATGAGACTGCATACTTGCTTAAAGAAATTCATGAAGGAGTATGTGAAAACCACTCGGAAGGAAGAATGCTAGCTCACAAAGTTGTCCGAGCAGGGTATTATTGGCCAGGAATGAACTGAGATTCCCAGGAAATGATCAAACACTGTGACAAATGTCAGTGGTTTGACAGAATATTGGCCAATTCGCCCGAGGAATTAAACCCAGTGGCGGAATAAAAATTGGAGGCTTTCTTCCGTCTGTTCTCACGAATACTAACGAGATAAGTCTTGAGATCTGCAATCCGCCGGTCTCATGACTCAAGTTGCTGATCTTTTCAGGCTATTTAATAGTCCTTCACTTCAACATCGGCCGTCAACTTCGCCAGCTGGTTGGAGCGGTCTGCGAAGCACTGTTCCCATGCCGCCAACAACAAGCATAGTTCAGCAATTTTTGCCTCATAACAGTGAGGAACATGAGAATGAAGCTACTCAGCTAGTGGACAGGACGAGAAAGCGACATCCCCAAGAGGATCATAGGCCACGGAAGTAGCTGATGACTCCGTCTCTGCCAAACTCCCACGTAGAACCGCCTAGGAAATCCAAACGACGCAGCCTGAAATCCGAACGACAATGCTACACGTGGACGCCATGGAAGGTTGTGCAAGATAATGATGACCTCTGAAATCTAAAATGACAGATACCAAAAGGTCCCTAAAAAATTTAATGACCGAGGTTTAAAATTACATTATAATCCTCGGCCATAGGGGGGTAGAACACCCGATCACAGAATATAGTAATAAAGATACTCAAAATCATTCAAAAATTATTCGGAAATATCAAAAATTCATAAATATAAAAAAAAGAGCATTCAGAGTATCGAAAGACATTAAGAAGGTATCCACAAACACCAAAGTTCAAAGTTCAAAAGCAGTTCTAATATATACAATGGAAGCAAAAATAAGAAGAAATTTAAGTATGAGGAGCCGCTCCCACATCATCAGCATCAACATCTCTAACGATCTCAGGACCGAAAGGCTTGGGGGGTAAGTTCATTGCCGGCCGAAACCTATGCACGTTGATTTCTGGAGCATTAGGAACCAATTCTCTACCCGCGTCAACCATCTCATCAACAACAGCAGCAGGTACCTCCAAGAAATTCGATTCCACTATAGCAAGGTCAATGTCAAACTAATCTCTACGGATTGTTAAATACCAATGATTCTCGAAGCCTCAATGAAATTCGCGAGCCCACAGCAAATCCTGAAGCCAAGAACAAAAGACAGATCCGCAAGATAACGGACTGCTTTAGCTTTCCAGTAACGGTACCCTTGGTGAAATTGATTACACTTGGCCTGCAAGGTTACCAAATCACCTACAATCTTCTCGTAAATGTCTTCCGACTGGGATAACTGACCCTCAAGCGTCTCGAAAAGTTTCTAGAAACCCTCTTTGGAAACCCGAACTTGATGAAGCTCTTCCACGATTTTTTCATTCTCCGTAGCCGATTAAGCAACCGTGAGCTTCGCCCCTTGACACATTTTGCTAACTCTTGGTTTTTCCGGTCGGCAATATCTAGGCGCGTCTAGAGTTGAGCATTGGTCGATTTCGATTCACTGAGCCTTAATTTGTTCTCGAAAAGCTCATTCTCCCTTTCAGCCAACAGAAGACAAAGATTCTCCACTTCAGAATTAGGATCTTGTGAACCAGAGGCCTCTGGTTGGTGGCTCATTTTTCGGACTAGGACTCGAACAGTGACCCTCTCATCAGCATACTCCCGATGGCATTCTTGGAATTCTTTATACCAACCCGCAATGAGGATGGAGCACTACACAAGAAAAAAAAAAAAAAAACTTACATCAGAAACAACGAAGATATTTAGAAAAATGAAGTGCAAATAACTCACTGAGTAATGACAATGGATCAGCTTGTCCACAAACATCTCTGGAGTAAGCCAACCCTCTTGTCGGGTATAATCTGCTGGAAGCAACCTGGTGACAGCCGACAATGGGTTCCCACCCAAACCAGAGGCCAATGACCGGATTATTGGCGAACTCTTTCCAAAATGCCCCCTAAGATGTTGCCCTCGATACACGGGAGCCTGGTTGGACGGTTCAGTCGGGGGGTCCATAGGTCTATCCCTGGGAGAAGACGGAGCCCGGGTCTCACGCCGAGTGGCCCCTGGCTCTCCCGGCTCCCGAGGCTGCGCATCCAAAGGAACTACGTGGAGAGGAGCAGCCTCCGCTAAAGAACAAAAAGGCTCTGAAGCCTCATCTGAGCTGCGAGGAGGACTGAAAGTTATTGGAACACAATCCGGTCGAACGGAAGATAACACGTCTAGAAGTTCTCTGGACTTGTCCACACGCCCTTCCTTCAAAAGCAGTTACAGGGGCGCATTGTCCTTGTCAACTTTTCTCTTGGACACCGACACGCCAGTCTCGGCAACCGGAACTAGCGAAACCAAACCCTGAACTCGGGGGCGTGAAGACTTAGGAGCCAAGTCCGAATCTCTCGGAGCAGGAACCGCAACAGCAATCGGCTTGCCCGAGGAAGAAACATTCTTATGTGCTCGACTCTTTTTGCTTCGAGGTAGAGCAAGCAACTTCAAAACCGCTTTGTTGCCAGACGGATTTGACCTTTTGGGATTCCCTTGACGATCTCAGACGACCTTGTCATCTGGAATCTGGTACCCCGGATGTTTGCGCAAAGCGGAGTCAGTAATGATGTTATCAAAAAGCATCCGGTCCGCGGTCACAGGAAGCTAAGAGTACTCTAGGATGTAATTGACCCGACCTTACTGCTCCGAATCTAATACATGGCATTCTTTCCCTGCCAATAAAAAGGAAATAAGAACATTTTAAGCATGCCAAAAAAAAAAAAAAAAACGGAACACTTACATCTCTCTCGGGAAGTACCCCATTCTCGAGGTACGGAATGCTGTAGAGGCAGAACCTCGAACGTCGACGCCTCCCAAGCTCCAGATATGTAGAAGAACTGCTCCGCCCAATGCTTATTATTGGAGTATGTTCTCCCGAGCATGATAAATTGGTTCTTCTCGGGGAACCATGAAAGTTATCGTTTTGGAAGTAGGATAAAAATGAGGACCATATATGTTCAGAAACTTCAGGATCGATAGAGTCTTCCCTGGGAATACGGAAGGCCACAACAGAAGTGTAGGCAAAAAATAATGCCAACCATTTGGCATCAGTTGTATAGGAGCTACTCCCAAAAAGATAACATCTCCCTCACTA
>NC_081546.1:19729469-19770286 GCF_901000735.1 Corylus avellana
CATCTATTACATTCAGGATACAACTCGGTTGTATGGACAACTCACACATGGCAGGATCATCAGAACGGTTATGATCTGCTTATAAAAGACCTCTAACAGTTACGCGCCATCCTCGGAATCTGATCAATGTAGGTAACAGACTCTTACCGATCATAATGATAGGAGATACAAATATTAACTCTACCGGCCATTACGCCCAAATCCCAGATCCTCCACCCGATCATCATAGCCACTTCCACATAATCAACTATAAAGACCTCACTTCAGAGGTACGCAAAAAGGACTCTAAGCTCTATATTGAATCCACAAAAACACTGACTTAAGCATTGGAGGAGGAACCGCCCACCACCCTGGCACGTCCTCTTAATGTGTGCTCTAGTTTTGTAGGTTTGACAAGTAGCAGTAGAGAAGAAAGGATTGCCTTGGATTCCCCTTGGGTTCACCGTACCAGAAACTGTCCCAACAATAGCCAAATACTATTTTCTTTTAATCTTAATTATAGCTATGAGTAATGCTATACGCAATATTTTTATTCTCCTTTTATCCTCAAAAGTTAATGTGGTTTTTAAAATCATCATTGGATGAAAATTCAATAGTGATCAATTCCAAATTATTATGATTTTAAAAGTCAAATCAACTATCAAATAATGATTTTAAAAGCCATATAAACTTTTAACAGATAAAAAAGAGATAAAATTTTTGCACATATCGTTATTTTGTACACTAAGATGATCTGAAATGGAAAAAGGAAAATTACTCTAACAAAAGGGGTTTTTAGTTGCTTTTATAATTACTTTCCCTATTAAGATTATGTTTATTTTCTTTACTATGATTAAATTTATTTTAATTATTTTTTTTTCCCTGCTAGGACTAGGTTTATTTCTTTTCTATAAATAGGCCAATTTATAATGTAAAACTTATTCATTGAATTATATTATCAAATTAGAGAATTTTTTCTCAAATACTCTGCGAAATTTTATCTTTTCTAAGCTTGGGAACTTGTTTTATCTTTTGGTAACAACAGGCAAACACTTCTGATCGTGGTTACTTAGCCTTCTACTATGTCAATTGGTATCAGAGCATACTTTATACTGAACCTGGCCGATCAACACAACCGTGAGGATCCCCTTAACCCGTTTTACTTATCCTCCACTTTCAAATTTTTTTTTGGTAAGATTCTTCACCCATTTTCAGTTTCTTTCTCTTTCTGCAAATTCTTCATAACCAATTTTAGCAAAACAACAAGAAGTCAAATTCTACAGCAAAAAAAATTTCTTAATACTAAGCATTTCGTCGCGCAGAGGGAGATAGGTCTTTTAGTAAGATAAAAATTTCTCCCCTTCGTTAAATTTCGTTTTAGATTTATTTTCTATGTGTTTTCTCTTTCTGCCATGTCCGGTTAAGAGGAATGTGTGGGTTTGGATTTCAGTTCTAGTTGTTTTATTTTCTGTTGAGAATTTGTGTTGGGTTGCTCTTTGTGATTTTGGTTGTGATGGCCGATTAAGAGGAATTTTTTGGATGAGGCGATTTTGGGGTGTTTGGTTGAGAGTGATTCTATTTGAAGTGATTTTAGTTTCGGAAGTATAATTTTTGATTGGGTGTATGGCCGAACAGGTGTTTGGGTTGAAAATTTTTGGGTGTTGATTTTTGGTGGCAATCCGGTTATGATTCCATTCGATATGGCCATTTTGAGTTAGCTTTGGCCGAATTTTGGTGGTGATTCTTGTTTAGATTGATTTCGTTTTTGAGGGACAAATTGTGGATGTAGGGTCTTAATATTAAGAAATTTGTTTGATTAATTTGGGTTGATTCGTTGCTGTTTTGCTGTAAATGGTTATGAAGAACTTGCACAAACAGAGTGTGGAAGTGGGTGGAGAAGGAAGAACAAGCAAAAAAACGACGTTTAGAAAACTTCCGTTAATTCGTAATTCTCTTTAAAAGCTACGTCGTTTAAGTTGAAAATAAAGAAGTTTTAATCTGGACCGTAAATCAAAATAACAGCATATGGTGCAATTATTTTTCTACGGCATGGATGCCATATCCAATTCCAATAGCGATAAAACTCAAAATCTTTACAAAAAAAAAAAATACTTTAAATGGAAATATAGGATCCTATTCCATGTTACTCCTAATATTAATATGGGAGGGTAAAATTGTAATTTTACTTTTACCCAGAGAGAGATTCGGATCCTAATATTAATTAACAGATCTCAACTTTAATTCATTTATATTAAATGCATTTCCCTTTATTACTTGGAAGGAAAAAAAAGTGTCTGAAACAGTTAATGTCTTCTCTATAACTATTTATAGCTATCCTTAAATTCACTAACAAATTAACAATAGCTGTGGCCCAGATTCGTCTCTATCACCATTTAATTAAACCCGCAGCTGCAGACCAAGTGTTTGTATATAAACCAGCACCAAAGTTTAAAAGAGAGACTGAAACACACAGATGGCAACTCCTACAAGGCGTTGCTTGATCTTGACAGCTCTAACCAGCATTCAAATCCTACTCTCGTGGGGTGGCATTCATCAGGCATCTGCATGGGAATGTCAGCCTATCGACGGCACATATATTTTGATTGGATGCTCCGCTAGCCTTGAGAAGGACAAGCCACAGGCTGCACCAACCCCTTTGTGTTGCAAGGCGATCAGGTTCGCCGGCATGCATTGCGTCTGCAAGGCCATCAGAAAGGAAATAGAAGAACTTTATAGCATGGAGAAGCTGGTTTACGTGGCTGCCTATTGTGGAGATCCACTAGACCCTGGAACACAGTGTGGAAGTAAGATCATCTCTTTCTCTTCTAAAGAAGATCTTTTCTTGAACCTATAACAATTCAAGTTTGTGTGAAAAATAAACTTGTCTTTCTAATATATATATCATTAGATTTGTGAATTTTAATATTGACCATAAAATAAATTATCTTCATTTCATTAAAAATTGAGATATTTCCCAATCATGAAGATTAAAAGAGGTGAGTTGATTGTAGTGTTTTGGATGATTGTTGTTTCCTTATTGTTGCTGTCGCTTTGGGTGTTCTGTCCGTTTGTCTTGTGTCTGCTCTTTGTTAGTTGGTCTGTCTTCTGGATTTGTAAGTGATCTTGGCTGCTGCTTCCATGAGTAACCAGTCAGCTGGTTCTTTGTATTTTCTTCCCATATCTATTAATATCCGACTAATTCACCTGAAATAAAAAAGAGAAGAAGAAGAGAAAACACTAGAGATACTTTCATTTTAATCTCGCCTCCTATATTTCATGACGTGACAGTACTGCATTAACCCCACAAAAATTTACTGTTGTGGTAGCATATATATATATGGCGTGACATTGTCATGTTAGCAAAAAAAAAAAAAAAAAAAAAAATTTATCAAGCCTCTTCCACGGATGGCCGACCACAAGAGGGTGGTCGGCCTTTCCAACCAAATCTTTCGGGATGGTTGCACTACTCTCGGAGCTACGAGAGCTCTAAGTGTGCTTTTTAGTGGTCCAAACCACTCCCACTTGGTGACTAGGGGTGACATCAATGAGGAGATGGGGGACAAATTTTTGTGTTTCACTTGGCAAAGAGTAGAGAAAAGGAAGTGAAATAAGAGTACTTGTAGCATTAAATACTAAAAAAAAATTAAAATATTGGTCATGCCTATGTTATATAACCATTTGTGCACTAAAAAATGTATATAATTACTTTTGATTATTATGAGCAAGATATTCATGAGTTTTCCACTTTGGTATAATATTCAAATATTCATATTTTTATCCAGTGTATAGTGATATTTTCATTCTATTCTGTTACCTATTAAGTAATAAATTATAATGTATTTATTCTTGTAGGTTATAAGGTCCCTCCAGCTCCTAATTAGGAGAATGCTGCAAAGTCCAAAGTCTACATTCCGGATCACTAAGCATGAACTCTATCATTGCTGATATGTGAACCATAATGATATATTTTTCTTAATTTTCTTGGCAAAATATGTCCAAATAAAAGAGAAATATAATGGATTCAACAATAAACGAACAATTTGAATATGGGTGGCAATTCGTGTTTGTGTGTTGAATTTAGGTTGTGTGGAAGCATATGTATAAAATTGTATACATCAATCATAACTTGATCCATTAATTAAACGGGTTAGACCTCTCAACTCTAATTCTCTAATTTTCGTGTTGGGTTCATATCGAATTCTCAATAGTGTAACAAATTACAAGCTCTAAATCAGAATTTGGTCGTGTATTTTGTTTTTTGTAATTGAAAAAAGGGAGGTCGGATAGACCAACTATGCCTATCCTACTTATGTATGACCATTGTTGCATCTATCTGTTGGAAGCTTGTGGTGCCCTAAAACTTTAAAACCCAATCCCGACGAATAATAAAAAACAAATATCTTTAGTAACTATTTTTATAAAACCAACATCACTTGCAATGTTTTAAAAACCTTTGTTATTTCAACAAAAACAAACCAGAAACATTATTTTTGCCTCTGGCCGAACGTTCAGAAGTGAACCTCCAAACGTTCGATGTTAATCTTAGTGTGAACATTTGACCAGGGACCACACCGAACGTTCGACGACCAAATCAAAAATGACTAGGTAATGACCATTGTTTGCTCTAAAACCCTAGAACCACTGTTCAATAGTACACCAAATGTTGGATGGTAGCCTGAAAAGCAGTTTTAACCCATTTTCCACCTTTTTTAGCATGGATCACCCCTTCCTCTATAAATACCCTACCCTTCTGCCCCATTTCCATCACTTTCATATTTTCCAATAACCCTAAACCTAGAAAGAGAAATCTTAGAGACAAAATGAGGAGATTTGAGCCTTGCCCTGAGATTTGACTTGCCCTCCTTGAGGTAATCCCTTCTTATTAAAATGGTTTTCATGTTACAAGCAGATTTTTCATACTTTTTGCAAGTTTTACTGTACCATGATTAAGCTTGTGTTATAGTTTTCTCTTAAAAAGGTAAAAGGTTTTTAAATGGAAAAAATATAAAAAAGCCTCGCAAACTAACATCCGTTTGCGATAGAGCCTCACAATGTTCAAAAGGTACTAAAGTCGTCCATCAAATTACCAAAATATATCAAAAAGACCACTTATTTTTTATATTCCTATAATGCTCTTACTCTTTTAACAAATAAAATAATTGTAAAAAAAAAAAAAAAAACAATTTAAAAAAAAAAAAAAAACAAAAAAAAAAAAAAGTTTTTTGGAATAAATAAATATGTAGTCACTGTAGTTGGCCTAAATTACAATTGCTTCATGTCGTATGAAAGTAAAATCAAAGGTTCTTGAGATATTCAAAAAAAAAAAAAAAAAAAAAGAAACAATTTAGTTCCTAAAGTTAAATTCTGTTAAAAAATTATTTTTATTCATCCATTGGTTTTTTTTTTTTTTTTTTTTTGTATTTTTTTTTTTAAATTGTTTGTTTTTTGTTTTTACAATTATTTTATTTGTTAAAAGAATAGGGGTATTATAGGAATATAAAAAAATAAGTGGCCTTTTTGATACATTTTGTTACTTTGATGGGCAACTTTAATACATTTTGAACATTGTGGGGCTCTATCGCAAATGGCTATTAGTTTGGTAGTTTTTTTTTTATTTTTTTATTTTTTTAAATTCTTTAATCTGCTCCATCATTTGATGAACTTTGCATGATGATGTGCCTTAGTATGTTGTAAGGACCTATTAGAAGGCCTAGGATGAGATATGTTATGTGATGAGTTAAAAATAGGAGCCTTACATGAACCTTGGTATTTTGACCAACATTCCATGCTCTTTGACTGAACGTTCAACCTCAAGTCTGAATATTCAATCATATGACAGAACGTTTGACCAGTAGCCAGGATGTATGAAATTAGGGTTTTATGACCTACCAGCTAGATGCTTCTTGATTAGGGGTTTACGTATAGTAGATTCTCTAGTACTGCACATAACGATGAACTATGTTTGTTATAGCAGAAATTCAAGAAGTCAGAGAATTTGACCAAGTATACGAGGCAAATAAATACTTACAACTACTTTTCTTAATAGTGTGCGATATGTTAATTTACTGAGCACACATTTATTATGATCATAATTACCTTTTACGGAACTTGATAATTGTTTTAATAACTGATTAATGAGATACATTGTATGACATAGTACACCGGTATGTGCGGTATAATAGTCATAGACTTACTATATATACTTTATTTTATGGTCAAATGTGTGTGCGTCATATGGGCCTTGGATCCAATGGTTGTTTCGTGACCAGGTGCAGCCATTTTTTATTAACAGGTCACTACATGACGTGAATTATTAGTAGCGTGGGCCACCAGAGGTCGAACTTGGTCAAGTTGCTAGTTATAGACGGTAACGTATAGCCGGACACCAGTATTGTATTATAGGTCTCTCGGGACAATGCTAACCCTGCTGAGAAGTGGTGATATCTCGGGTAAACTATACATAATAGTTATGACTATTAAAGCATTAGTTTTTTGCATCAAAAATCATAAGCGTTTGTCATTGGGATTACACCTACATTTTGTGTTGTAATAACAGAGGTAACACCTCATTTGCTTGCTACAAAAAAATATATGTTTATCTAGCCTATAGCAAGAGCTCAATTATATGTAACGCCCCCAAAACTGGCATTGGGCAACCTGGCAGGGTTATTGGCAATTATCCCAATTTAACCAACTGGTGGCTAAATGGGGAACCACCCCTCTAAACATTATCAGAGTTAATGCATAGGAATGTAAAATAAATCTGAGAAGTCTATAATTATTAAAGGCGCAAGTATAGTTCTCAAATTTAGAGACGTGGATCAACTAACAATAATATAGCAAACCTGAAAACTGCATGACGATCTTAAATTATAGTTTGTAGTGGTAGTTGTACCACTCCTGGGTTCTAGAAACAAGCTCCCTATAAGAGTAATAACCGCATAAGCCTAACGACTTCGTAAGTAAATCTCACAATTAGGTAAGATATAAGCCCATTATTATTAAGCAGAAATAAACATTCAGTTTTAGTAAACGTTGAGAGGAGGTGTTGCCTGCGTTAATATACCATACAAAATATTGTTTGGTTGATAAAATGTGGTGTACTACTGACGGCAATCGCCTAAATATTTTAATGCAGCAAACTATGCTTTATAGGTAGTAACTATCATATATGGTCTACTCAAGATATTACCCTTTCTCCGCAGGGTTAGTGCTGTCCTGAGTGACTTGTAATACAATGCTGGTGCCCCAACCATTGTACGCTGTCGTCCATAACACTAGCAGCCCAACTAAGTCCGATCTCGAGTAGCCCATCCTACTAATGATCTACGTCCTGTGAGGACCGCCCGTTAAAGCTACACCGGTCATGAAACAACCATTAGAGGCCCATATAACAACACACACATTTGACCATAGAATCAAGTCTATATACTAAGCCCATGGCCATTATACCGCACGTGTCGATGTACCATGTCATACAATGCATCTTATCAACTAGTTATTAAAATAGTTACCAAGTTATTACAAAAATGTAGACATGCTCATATCATACGCGGGGTCAATCACTTGACATATCCCACATATTTAAGGAAAGTATTTGTAAGCGTTTGCTTACCTTGCACACTTGAGTGAATCCTCCAAAATCACAATTTCCTTTTATAATGAAATACGACATATCGTTATGCACAGTACTTAGAGAATTCGTTATAGGTATGGTACTAAGTTCCTTCTAATAAAAGGGTTACTGGACCCTAAAATTGTACATTTGGAGCCAAAGGACGGATGCCATGCTTCCTGGTCGAACATTCGGCCTTGAGAGCGTATGTTCGGCCAGTGAGTTAGGTACATAGGCCAAAAGCTCAAAACTATGTTTTGCAACTTCTATCTAATCTGAGGGTTGATAAATCTCATTCTAGGCTACCAAAAAAAACTCATGCAAGGTACATATCATGCAACTTGACAAATCAAAGAGGCGTTTTAAAGTCTTTTGAAAACATTTCTTGGTTTTGTAAGAAAATGGGTACAAGGCTTGGCATAGCATCTTTAAGACTTGTAACAATAGGAAAACAATAACAACAAGTAGTAAGGCATAAAAGAGGGGTCAAGAAATCACTTTTGAAGATAACAAATGCACCAAGCTCTCTCATTTATTTCTTCAAGCCTCTCCTCACAACTGGGTTAGGTTTTCTGAGGTTGAAGGTGGCTAAGCATTGCATAGTAGGGCTTATATAGAGGGTGGAGGCATGCTTGGGCCTGAAAAGTGGAGAATGGGTTAAAAATGCTTTTCAGAGTTGACAACGAACGTTGAGGTACTATTACACGTTGGATAAAAGGGTTCAAGCATACATTCTAAGATATTGCCTAATGGGTTAAGGACTAGTCAACAAACGTTCGGGTGGTCCCTTACCGTACATTCTCACTGAGGACCAAATGCGTACGTTTAGGTGGTCCCCGGTGTACGTTTGGTTAGAAAGGGGTGGGGCCTGGGTTTTGTCTTGAAGGCTTTAGGACTTGGATTACATATAAGGGCTTGGGTCCTTCTATTTCTAAAAATATGCTTTACGAAATTAATTACACGTGTTCGTAGTGAGTTATTAACGTATTAAGGCAAGGTTTTTTATCAGGGTATTACATCATACCCTATTATGAGATTTACTTACTAAATCTTAGACTTACGCAATGTTTGTGGCTTGTCAGGTTATCTCTTTTAAAAGGACTTCTAAGGAAAGGTGTAACGCCCAAGATAATTATTAAGTTTATTATTAATGTGATAAATTGCACATGAGATGATTTAGAATAATAGATATAATAATAATAATAATATTTGTGAGATAATAATATAATAGCAATATTATTTAGCGATGATGTATTTATGTAATACAAGTTTAAAGTAATAAAGAGATTAACTAATAATAATGTTAGTGTGATAATAAGTCCTAGTGTGGTAAATCTTGCAATTCTAAATAGTTGGGGCTTTAAAAATAAAAAGAGAGTTTTTTTTTAAAAAAAAGGAAAATTGCATAAGGCAAGCCTTTTTTTGTGGGTCCCACGTGCAGCAGCCCACCCCCCATCCTTTCTTTCTTTCCTTCCTTCTTTCTTTCTCCCTCACCTCCCATCTCACGCACACACAGAGCTCCCCGTCTCCCATTCTCCCACGCTTTGTCTCACTCTTTTTCTCCTTCCACACACCCACTCACACACACGGCCTAGATTGAGAGAGAAAGAGCTTCAGATTGAGAGAGAGAGAGAGAGAGAGAGAGAGGTACTGCAGCCTGTGAGAAAGAAAGAGAAAGAAGGAGAAGAAGAAAGAAGAAAAAGAAAAGAAAAGGAAAGTGACGAATTTGAAGGGGGTCTCGGCCATGGGTGTTTGAGAGGTAAAAACTTTAGTCTTTCCTTGTAATTTTCGTGTTACCCATGAGATTAGAAGTTAGAAATTGTGTGGATTTGTGGGGCTTTGATTTGGGTCCGAAAATTAGGGTTCTTGAAAGGAATTTTGGGGATTTTGTTATATGGTTGAATTTTTAGTTTCTCTTTAAGGTTTTGTTCTACCCATTGAATATCAAGCTTGAAAGCATGTTTATTTGGGGAATTTCTAATTAGGTCCAAAAATTGGAAAATTTTAATTAAAAGCCTAATTTCTAAAATTAGGTTGGGGTTTTTTGTGTGTAGTGGATTGCTATGCATTATTCAAATTTTGAGTTATTAATTAATGGGTTGAAACTCTAATTTTACTTATTGGTAAAGTATGGACATAAACCCTAATTTTATATAGTTTGAATTAAATTGGGGCTTTTGGTATGTGAACACTAGGAATGTTGTTTGAATGGATTAATTACATTTAAACCGTTAATTAATCCTAGGTTTTCATGGGATTCCATGGAAATTGACACTTATGGGGTTTAGGTTCTAATATGTCATATTAGAATCATAATGATTATTGGGAATATAATGGGTATTATAAAATTGGGGGTAAATTGCTAGATTAAATGGCTTAGGAATAGAATATTAATTATTGGGCTAACCTATAGAACATGATACTTGTAGTGCTCTAGTACTTTTTAAATAGTGAGAGTTGAACTAAGAATAGAACTTAATTATGTGTTTATTATGTAAATGCTTAGGTATATCGCGGTTGAGTCAAGAGTTCACCAGAGGGTACTCAAGTGAACAAGGTAAGTATATTACTTACTGGGCAAAAGGGTCCTATTTTTAAAGTATAAAAGATGTTTTGGTTGAACGATTGATGTATGATGTTTTGAGATACTATGACTATTGATGATGTTTTATGAGATGTGTTGGTTGAATGATTGATGAAATGTTTCTATGAACTTTATGAGTTTGCAAGATAATGAGATGATTATGTTGTTATGTGCATTAGTTGGTTTACATGGTTTATGACATGATTCTATGATTTTATACTATGAGTTATGATAGCACATGAGTTCCAGGATTCATTGACATAAGCATGAACATGGCATAAGCATTGATGTGAAAATGGGGTTCAACTCCGGTAGCGATGACAAGTCTCCTACCGTAGAGTTGGCCCATGCATAACGGAAACGGGGATCAACTCCGGTAGTGATGACAAGTCTCCTACCGTCGAGCTGACCCATGAATAACGAGAAACGGGGTGACGGCTCCCGGTAGTGATGACAAGTCTCCTACCGCAGGGCTGGCCTCATATGCATAACGAGAAACGGGGTGACGGCTCCCGGTAGTGATGACAAGTCTCCTACCGCAGGGTTGGCCTCATATGTAAAAGAAAAACGGGGTGACGGCTCCCGGTAGTGATGACAAGTCTCCTACCGTAAAGTCGGCCTCACAATGGAACTGGCACAAAATGTTGAGCTTGAGCATGAGCATGCAAAGCGTATGATTGTATGATGATGATGATTGGTTTTGTATGATTTATATACTAGACGTATCAATATGCATATGTGACTGGTATGGGACGGTACATATATGTATATTGTTATGGCTAGACATTGCATGATGATTTCCATATGTTTTATTGTTGAGCTATGTATCTTGTGAGTGTGAACAAAGTTCAATTGTTATTTTGGATTAAACTAATAAGTTTTATACTGCTGAGTGTCTCTATTTTATGGAGACGGCGGGCTCATAATTCTGCCTGTATCATGGGTGGTGGTGATTCCCATGGTGCAGACGATGTTGTTGATGAAGGTATAGGGACAATAGACGATGACCCTGTGGCCATGTATCTAGGTTACCCCGGTGTTTGAGGCTTGGATACATTGGGTGTTTATTTTGTTGGACTAGTTGATAATCCCTTTTTTGTAGAGCATTCATGTATATGCTTAGACTTTGTTATTTTGTACATGGCTTGTGTCGCATGTGACACTTTTGTATAGCCATTCTTTTGTATATAAGCTTTAATCATTTAGATGTATTAAGCAGCTTTGACGTGTTATGTTATTTATTTTCCGCTGCAAAGATATGAACTCTGATGAATCATTGATGATGCATGTAACTCTGTATGGTATATGATATTGTCAATCAGGTTAATGCATGGGTTCATGGCATACTGCGGTATCGCCATGCCACTGTGACAATCCGCTTTGTTGTGGGTAATGCTTTTAAAAATAAAAATTTTAGTCACGCTTTAATCTAATGGGTCGTCACAAAAGGAAGCCTAAAGACCATTGTATTTATATCAGGTTTGATTAGTAGCTCCCGGTCTGTGATTGATTAATAATAGTATATGCATGACTAATGAATTATTTTTAATAACTTAAATTTTTCATTTTGTCCTTCCGTTATAATTACTCTGGGTATTCTTGATAGGAGAAACCTTTAGACAGTTACCAGGTAACTGAATTGGAGGCACTGACAGTAACCCTACTAAAACGGTTAAGGTCAGTTTTGGGGGCATTACAGAGCCGCACATGAAGAGCCTAGGTGGTGTGAACCACAAGCACTCTCTTAAATTCGAGTTGGACTATAGTCTAAGCTACCACCACCATAACATCAATGAGAACTAAAGTTTACTTATCAACAAGTGTACAATTTTAGCTCTTAGGTGTTATGTCGGACCTAGGACATAAAGACACGGCCTTGTCCCGCGCACATACATGAAGACCCTGCCTCGAGCCATACCGAACAAGAAATAAAAATATGACACGTTCGCCAACGGCAATTTGATAGAACCCAAGCACAAGCATTGGGGGGAGAGGGGGGGGGGGTAAGACCTATGCCACATACTAGGAACCCCAACAATCGTGGTCCCAACAAGCACTTGACGGTTGACACTTCACCTTCGGTATTAAGGACAATGGTAACTTCATCACGAGTACACAGAAGATTACCTATGCCCGACTAGTTGTACAAGTCAGCCATAGAAATCGGGGGTAACTGTTGTCGAGAAAATCCACAATGGGTCTCATCCAAACAATCTTACTTAGATAAAATACAAATATATAGAATTCTACAATGACAAAGCTACTCCAGATTTTAGGAGATTATCTCTCCACTACTTCCTAAATGTGGAGAGATCATTATCTTTCAAACACCTTCCACTATCTCTCAACCATGAGATGAACGTGGAATAGCAGAAAGCAGTTACCTAAACCTTATGAGAAGGAGGCAACACATCAGGTAATCTATTCTCACTTTGGACAAACATGTTAACTTAAGCATCGGAGTATTCCGGCCAAGGTTGGGGACCTTTTGACTCTCTTATTATTTTGCGTCGGTCAAGCGGTACCAAAAACTGCTCTATCAAGTGTAGTCCTTATTTTGTATATCCTGCAGAGGTTCCAACACTTCCACTATAGATGGTCTCATGTCTCTAACATATTGCAGACACTGAAATGCCAACTCAACCATGGCAGTAATCATTCTCTGCACCTTGTAGTTAGATTGAAATCCAAGGGACTCATTTACAAGCTCGTATAATGTGTGGTTTTGAATCTTGTTGATAGCCATGTTAGACAAATTTATTTCCTATCGATGCCCTGTGCCGTCAATGGCAGGCATGGATGATATAAGCTCGATAAAGACTACCCCGAAGCTAAAGACATCACTCTTTCAAGTAAGCTGGTAGCATTCGTTATACTCTGGATCGATATAACCAGGAGTCCCTTGTGGAAAAAGGCAAAAGAGTCCAAACCTGCGACTTTCACGCAAAAATTGTAGTCAAGAAGAATATTGTTTGTGTTCACATCATGGTGGATAATATCGGAAGCATGGAGAGATGTCAAAGCACTTGCGGCCTCTAAGGCAATCTTCATTCGAGTTGGCCATTGAAGTGCTCCAAATCTTGCGTATTCACCATGACGATGATCAACAACAATTCCATTCAGAGGTGGCTAGAGGTGCCGCGTGGTCACCAACATAGGCTAAGGTGGTCTTTAGGACACCCCCATGGCTGGGGGTGGCTTGTCTAGGGGTGGCTCCCAGGCCACCCCCAAAAGGGTGGCTGCCCAACTGGCAGACTGAACTTTTTTAAGATGGCCATATAGCATGTACCATGATTATTGTGGCCCACAAACTGGTAAAACCAAATTCCATAAAACCCAGAACGGCCAAATAGGCCACTAATATGATGGGTCCAAATATAAGTCAATCGAGATCTAAAAATATGGTCTTGTTAACCAATTAAAGCATAAGACTTCGGTAGTCAGTTAACCGCAATTTGATTTTTGACCATCAATTGGTGCTAAAGGAATAATTCTTAATACTAATCTTACATCCCATTTCCATACTACTAGTTTGATGTGGCAATGCTCATCAAGCAGTGATTTTTTCCCTTTTTAATGAAGACTGATCAAATGGTTGATGGACATCTCTACAATAGCTTAGTGATATGAAAGTGGGATAAGAGATGGGTATGTACCATTACTCGTTTCTAGGGTTATAAATGAACCACATTGTTTATTAAATGACTCGAGCTTACAAGCTAAACTCATACAAACTCGTATAACAACAGATATTATGACATAGTCTAGGCAATAAATTCTAGTTGTCTTTAATAGTAATGCGTATTGACTAGTAAATAATTGATACAATTCTTGAAGATCTTCGGTTATTAACCAACATTAAGGTTTCCCTTTAAAGAAAAGATGCATTTACAGTTCTATTTTTTTTTTTTTTTAAAAAAGGGTTGTAGTACATTAAAGAATCATAGGTGATGACTCCTTGCACTGTAGTCAAACGATCTACTAGTGATCATGTTGGGGAAGACACGAAAGGTTTGGGTGGGATTTGTAAGGAATCGAGGCTTCCTTTCAACATATCCAGAACTCTACTCATCGGTGGTCGGTTTGAGGGATCAATTTGTATGCACCACAAACTCACTATTATCATCTTCCTTGCACTTTCATGATGCTCTTCATTCATAAGGCCATGTAATCCTAGTTCTTCATCTAATTCAAGACGCTTGTAAATCCAATGTGGAAAAAATAATTCACTAGTACGATCAACCTCGGTATCAATATTCTTTCTTCCCCCAACCATTTCTAAAACCATCATTCCATAGCTATAAACATCTGACTTGTGAGAGACCTTTCCAATATTTCTACAAGTTAGTTCTGGAGCTACATATCCTATAGTTCCTCTTGCATCTAACATGGATATGATACTCACTTCTTTAGGGCATATTTTTGCAAGGCCAAAATCAGAAATTTTTGGACAAAAGTTCTCATCCAAAAGAATGTTATGAGGTTTTATGTCGAAATGCAAGATTCTTGTATTGCAACCTCTATGTAAGTACTCTAGTCCACGAGCAATGCCAAGTGCAATCTTATATATAGTCTCCCATTCTAAGTGACAATCAGCCTTGGAGCGATTTTCTTTGTATATAAACTTCTCGAGAGATCCGTTAGGCATAAACTCGTAGATGAGAGCTCTTTCAGAACCCTCAAAGCAAAAGCCGATAAGAGTGACTATGTTGACATGAGAGGTCCTACTAATGCTTGCAACCTCATTAATGAATTCATCTCCATTACTTCTTGATTCTTTCAAAAGCTTCACAGCCACAAGACAACCATCTTGTAACTTCCCCTTGTAAACACCACCAAATCCCCCTTCGCCTAATTTATCTCTAAAGAAGTTGGTCATTTTCTTGATATCAGAGTAACTGTATCTTTTAATGGGAAGAGGTCCATTGTTCCTCAGAAAGGCCTCGACACTCTTATGGGTTTGACTTTCCTTTTTCCAAAAATAAATAATTTTATTGGACAAGAACTTTCTCTTGAAGTAGCATAATGTAACCATCAAAACTCCAATTCCAGCAGATAAAGTGACTGTAATCAAAGAAAAAAAAGTTATGAAAGTATTTGGTACATAAACGAGGGTAATTTAGACAAGATATTGAGGGGTTTCTAAACCTTAATAAAATTTCATTTTATTGACGTTGCTCCAAACTAAAAACAAATAAGAAAATAAGAAGGATTACCTAGCATCCAATACCTTAAGCAAAATAAAATCTAAAAAAACTAAACCAGCAATGAGATTCCCAAATATCCTACTAAGAATAGCTAGGATTTCCATAAGAATATGTCATTTGTTTGATTAGAAATAAAAATGAATACAGAAAATTCAAGCAATTGAAGTTAAAGCAGCTACTTTTGAAGTAAAATAAAGAAAAATAGCGACTCGAGTGGGAGAGTCAAATTTGAAAAGAGGACTCATTTTCTCTCATTCTAAACCATGCATGAGACTTTCATCTCGCACAAAACCTAAGTTATAAAAGAAAGATAATGAAAATTCTTATATCTAAAGCATCTTTTGTATATCTTGTTATATTCTCCTCATATTAGATCAATTATCATATAATTATCCTCTTATGTCATTAACATCAAGTTCATGTGTTGTTTTAATTGCATTTATAAGTTCATTAAAACATCATTTTTCTTGATGTGTCATCTTGTACATCACAAACTTAGAACCAAATTGGGAAGCCAACATTTAGTTGGTGAACTATTAATGTGTTTACGGGTGCAAAATTCCATATCGGTTTCTTACTATGTGATATTGAGTTTTATAAGTGATTCTAAGAAATTCTAATAGTAACCTCACTAGTCATTTTAGAGTGATAACGCAAATGTAATTATCGCTTTTCTTTGGTTGTTTTGAAATACTGTTTGGACACAAATTTATTTCAAACTGAGCTGTAGGAAACCCAACCTTTGAAAAGTGAGATGTGTCCTTTAAGAATATGCTATTAAAAAAATATGTGCTTCTTGCTTGCAAAGGGGCACGTCACATTTTTAGAAGTTGGGTTTTAGGAATTCCTACAACCTAGTTTGTAGAAAATTAATAGTTGCATTCTTAATTTCATATATGAATATCTGTGTTAGTTTATTTTGTATGTTATGTTCACAATAATGAACAAGAATTTCATTGTTGTGAAGATGTTTAACAACCGAGTAATGCTTCATACTTGACTCCCATACTACTCTAATTCAATGGTAATACGCATCAACTTTTGGATAACCTTTTATTAAAAATGGAAAAAGAAAAAATCAAAGGATGATCGGCACTGCCACATCTGCCAAGTGAGATGTTGCTAGGAAATAATTAATTTATATTATGATACTCCCCCCCCATCAATTTGTGGGGCCCAACACGTTAAATATTTAATTGAAATGAGAGTTAAATAACAGAGAATCTTTGGTTTGATACCATCTTAGATCACCGTGTATCCCAAAGAGAAATGCTACATTTCTCAAAATTTTCTCCTCAAATGATGTATCACAATCCTATATAATCTATTATTTCGGAAAATATATCATCATTTCATGGGATTGTGACACATCATTTGGAGAAAGCTTTTGGAAAGTATAGCATTCCTCTATCATAAAATGTTAAAGCTGATAGAAAATTGTTAATTTAATCATTTAATTTATATTCTAACAAAGATAGACCTCCTCCTACCAAAATACTTCTTGTAGGTTGTTCAAGCAAGCAATATCTCAATGCTAATATCAATAAGAAATTAGATTGAAGAAGTATCTTACCTAATACTATTATTAGTACTTTGAAGCTGCGACTCCCCCCATCTGAAGTGGTAAAGAATATTAGTTTTAGTTGAAATAATAAAACATTTAAGTGACAGATGAACAAACCCAAATTTAAGAAGCAAAACACTAAATTTCATTCATTTTAACCGTTCTTGGTAATGGAGTGACCTTTTTGTATTCAAGTGATAGTTTGACATAAGATGAAAAAAAGAAAAAAAAAAAAATTATACTCATGACTATATTAAAGGGTGATCATAAATAGTAAAGTGTTGGCAACAAAATTCAAAAGTCCACTAAAAAAAAAAAAAAAAAAAAAAAAAAAAAAACTAAAGTCCTAAATTTCCCAAATATTATATAGGAAAAAATCATATTTAATTTAATCCCTAAGTTTTTATCTAATTTGAATTTAGTGCTTGGGTTTTCAGTTTCAAGAAGGTCCTCTAGTTTTGCCCAAGCTTTAAATTGGTCCCTCTATCACTTGAGTGTCAAAATTAATGATTTTTTTTTTTTTAATTTTTTTATCAAATGTGTCTCATTTAACACGTTAATGTCTATCGTAGTGTCAAAGTTAACATTTTTCTTCTAACACAACAAATCTAGAAGATTAGGATTATGAAGAAGATGGTCTTTTGTTTTGTTTTTGTTTTTGTTTTTTTTTCTATAAATGACTTGGCGCTTAATGATATGACATGGATATTAGGTGGGGACACATATTTCTTCCAAACTAGTTTGAAAAAAATTTCCTTCAACCTACTCTAATAGGTTGGTTGTGATTTTCTGATGCATTGCTTGTTATGTTTTAGATGCCCATCAAGGTTCATTAGTTGGATTAATGAGTTTATTAGTTGGGTCATATGTTCGCTTTGGTCTAGTTTGTGACTTAGGCCACAAATTCAACTCAATCCATAGGGCCTTCAGATCAATCCGAACTATTTCACTACACGGTTCGAAACTAGTCAACCAGGTCCATGGGTCAACACAAGCCAACCAGGCCCATTTCTCAATGGTCCAATCCATTACGCTTGTCAAAAACAACCTCCACCAGCCGGCTGCTACCCGAACAGTTGTCAGCCGCCCTTCGCCTTACTCTGGCAAAGCTTCACCAACCTTCCACCGTCTCTACCTTTCCATTTTCAGCAACCCTCTGACGTTCTAGCCACCGCCTCCAGCATGTTAAAGATTAAGTGATTAAATTTATCTCTTCCTATCAACTTAATCTTTTAGGACAAGTGGTGCCTTAACATGGTATTAGAGCCAAAGGTCCTGGAATCGAACCATGACTCCGTTATTTACCTTCCATTTAATTAAATATTTTACGTGTTAGGCCTCATCTATTAAAAGAGAATTTGAGCCCACACATAAAGGGGAGTGTTAAAGATTAAGTAAGGGTGGGCAGATTAACCGTTTACCGTCTACCAATTGTGACTGAACCAACATGAACCGCCTACCAACTGCGACTAAACCAACGTTAACCGCCTACCGCCAGAAGTCGGTTGGTAATCGGTTAAGGATTTTTATACAGACGTTGGTTCAGTTTGGTTAATCGGTATAAATATTTTTTGTCGGTTAAACGATTTAACTGATAATAAATATTTTTTTAGTAGAATGATAATTATGAGGGCATTAGCTAGGTTTTTTTTAGTAGAACATATTAGTTGGTGGATTCTAGGACCAATTTATTAGTTAGAACATATGTACGGTGGATTCTTATTGTGTTAATTAATGGGCCCATTTAAAATTTGTTTGGTTTGATAAACTATTTTAGCCCAAACCAATCAATTTTTGGCCCAATTAAAAAAGCCCGCGGTTAACCAATTAACTAAACCGATTTTAACTGAAATATCTGTTTCACCAAAACTTTCGAAATAAATCCATATCAAAATGTAATCGGTGAATTAACTGATTTAACCGACAATTTCAGTTAACCAAACCATAAATAGCTCTATCCAACCGAACTGAAATGATTCCCACCTCTAAGATTAAGTGATTAAATTTACCTACTCCTATTAGCTTAAGCTTCTAGCAAGCTACTCTAATGGCCCTCCAAATACATCCTTTAGCAACGGGTCGACCACCGCCTCCGACAATCACTAGCCACTGTCTCTGACAACCGTTTGACCACCTTATCAGTAGCTTCCTTCATCTAGCATCCTTTGACAAGTCGAGCTCACTTGCCTAACATAGCTCGCATCACACTCGATCATTTCCCTCAAGCTCATGGAACTGGATCTTGATCAGCTTCATTAATGGTTTAGCGCTCATACACATAATATGTTGTCCGCACTAGATCTAGTTCAACAAAAAAAAAAAAAAAAAAAAAAGAGAGGAGGTTGGCTTGAACATTCCTATCGTTTTCCACTATTTTGACTGTTGACAAGTTAAGGTGTTGACCGACCAATTGAACATTTCAAACTTAAGGGTAAGGAAGAGGAGTAGTAATTCTAAACTAGCCTCATTAGTTCATGGAAATTTAGTTTGGAAAATAGCAAACAGTTCAACTGAAAAGATAAAATCAGATTGCAGCTGTCACGCAATTCTCCTATACGCGATTTCTTTGTTAAGTTCTATTCATATGAGCATTAGGAAAAAAAAAAACAATCCAACTAAGAAAGTGAGAAGAGAACAGAGCACACGTACCCTGTTTTGGACATGTAAAGGATTGCACTTGATCACGGCAAAAGCAGACAAACGCCCGCGTGGAGTTAGAACCGCATACCCCACCAGTTTCCTTACACCCCCTACAGAGATTATCGAATCTATTGTTGTATTCCACCTCAAAACCTTTATCCATTGCTTGTTGAACTGCCGGGGCTCCACCCTGAGGGTCTTCAAGAAGAGCACTAGCACTACTCCGGAGAATCGGAACATTGATACTGCTGTTGCAATCCCTTACAAGTTGTGCATGTAATTGGTCGCTTGAGGGGGATTCGTCTACCGAGTAATAAGAAATATTAATTTTCCCATCACTAATTCCTTGGCTGCAATTAAATCTATTTGGGATGTCTTGAAGAACAGGGCAGCCGTATAATATAGTTATGTTTTGAACGTTCGAACGGTAATCAAACAAAGTTAAATTCAAAGTGGTATTTAGGAGCTTTGGAGCACAAGGGCCATCCCAGAGGTCCGACCTTGCAATGGTAAAGCTTCGAGAAGATGTGTTGATGTTTAGCACGCGGAAGTCCAGTGCTTCAAATCCCAGAACTGGGTATTCATTGTTGACGCACCTGAGCTTGTGGCCTTCATCACCGCAATAATCAGGTCGGGTACCTCCCCAGAAAGGGAACGGAATGTTGACGCCTCCACAGGCATAGTTACGGTTGCAGACCACAAAAGGATCATCTTCGTTGCAGTAAGATGGTGGTAGTATTGTAAAGAAGAAGGAGAGGAATAGGATGATGATGAGGATGGAAGAAAGAGATCGATTGAAATCCATTGTTTCAAAAATCACTCAGAAAATTAAAGAATGATGAGGTGAGAGATGGGTTTGGAGGTAATGTATAGGAGGCAGTCTTGCATAAGCATAATGTTGAATGGTGATAGATGGGTGGGCTTAGTCACACAAACTATTAACAGGTTGAATATTTGTTTGAACTTTGACGGAGAAAGGTATGGTTGTTGGAATTCTCGCATCAGACTTCATAAGTAAATTTGTACCAGTCTCCGCTCATTTAGTAAAGGATACAAATTTTCTACTCAGTAGATTGTAAGAATTTCTTTAATTCAGTTTCTAAAAATGTTATGCGTTTTTAGAGATATGAAAAGTTCATGTTAGAATAAATGTGGGTTTTATATGTACGTTACACATAACACTTATAAAAAACTGAATTAAACAACAATTTATAAAATAAATTCCGTCATTTATTAAATGAAGTTAGTCCGAGTCAAGTCTATCCAAAACCGAACCCAAGAAAATTAATTTACCCTCAAAAGTCAACATCAGTTGTGAGAGGAGAGCTCTAAATGATAGCTCAATCGATTGTTCGAATCTCCTGCTCCACCTTTTTTTTTCTCTTACGCTGACATTAAAAAAAAAAAAAAAAAAGACACGTAGTGCGGAGGAGAATCTTCAAAAGTCTCTAGGCAAATCTTGTGGTTGGTTACTGAGAAGGACCTATTTGACAAGTCAAGTCCAGGCCTGCCCAAAGGAGATGGAAAAATCAAAGATCAGGAAGAGTTTTTCCTCTCAAAGTTGCAAAATATTAAAAGGCAAGGTCCTACTCCTTAATTGAGAGAAGACTCCCTGAAACTTGTCCTTCAAGAAAATAAGAAAAATGGAAGAAAGTTTATGGAAATAGAAATCTAGAGATTATTTGCGTATCAATTCAAAAAAAGTGCTAGTCACATATATGTTATTACTATATTAAAAATGATATCAAATCCACATAATAATATGTGGTACTAGAACACTACATGATATGTTCCTGACAAGGACGTCAGGAGTTTAAGGAGAGAGTTTGTAACAGTCCAATCCCACATTTGTAAGATGAGGAGGAGTAGCACACATAAAGTATGTAGTTTATAAAGATAGTCATTAGTACTAAGTCCCACATTACTTATTTACTAGGTAAAATTGAGTTTTATAAAAAATTCTAAAGAAGCTCCAAATTAAATTTAACTCTACATTACTTATTTGGTCTTTCTTCCCATCTTTCGACTTTTCAAAATTACCATTTATTTCGAAATTTAGCTATTTTTTCTCACCACAGAGAATATGGAAGGTTTGATCCCCAAGTTGATTTACTCTTGGCCGTCTCCGCCTATTGAATTAGTAGGCTTGTTAAGCCTATTCCAACCAAGTGGCTTAGCTATTGAAACTTCATCTCGTGCAACATATCTCGTTGGGACGCCCACCAAATGACCAGTCCTATTTCTCAGCATTGTTCAATTTTCTGATTTCAAATCTAACTACCAACTTAAACTTAATAAATAAATAAAATTAAGACTTACGCCGGACTTAATTTTGACACCAAATTAACCTATATAAAACCTGTTGTGCACAGAATTAAAATACAGGATTCCAAAGAGACAGAAAAGAGCATAATAGAAGATAGATCAATCACACACGACACCAAGATTTAAGTAGTTCAGCTTAAAAGCCTACATCCAATCGTAAAGACGACCGGAAGGAAATTCAATATCAAAAGATGGAGTACAAAGATCATCGGAAGAAAATCACTCAAAACCCAAAGCCCCAATACACCCTAATCTCACTCTCACACAAAAGAGAAAAAAAAAAAAAAAAAAAAAAAAAAAAAAAAAAAAAAAAAAAAAAAAAAAAAATTGACAAAGAAAACTCTCTTCTTCTCTAAGTACCATAAGGCACAACAAAGTGAGAAAACCTTAACACTGATTTACGGTGAGAGCTAATGATAATACTACTAATATAGTAATAAAAATACATTGAATTATAAATATTAGGTAGGATTCTTGGTGTTATTTTGAGTATCATTCTGGAACATCTATAATGTGCTTATTGCAAATTCTAAAAAATTAATTATTGACACTATGCTACTGAGTGCTAAATCATCAATTATATTAAACATGATAAAAATATTTTTATTCAGATGAGGTAAAATGTAAAGTCAAGATTTGAGATCACTGCTATAGTATCATGATATATTACTAGTTATCCATATCCAAAAAGTTTAAACTGATAAAAAATAATATATTTAATTATTTAATTAATGTTCTAATAAAGTTAAATTGTGTTCAAGTTTTTTTTCTTCTTCTATCATAAATAGACCAAGAGATACTGAAAAATTAAAATTAAAATAAGGGTAAAGTCCACATACCCCCCTCAAACTACCACTCAATTGACAATGTCCCCCCTAAACTTTCAATTGTGACAATGTCCCTCCCAAAGTACCAAAACATTGTCAATGTCCCCCCCAAGACTAGCCATAGGACAAAAATGCCCCTATAGATTTCTCATTAAGACAAAAATACCCCTATAAAGTCAAAAAAAAAATTGATTTTTTTAAAAAACAAAAAATTTTAATTGAAAGATAATATTTAAAAAAAAAACAATTTTTTTAAAACAAAATTTTTTTTTTTTTTAAACGGAAATTTTTATTCTTAAAAAAAAAAACTAATTTTTTTATTTAGTTTTAAAAAACAGAAAATTTCATTTTATTAAACGAAAATTTTATTTTTTTAAACGTAAATTTTTATTTAAATAAAATTATAAAACAAAAATTAAAAAAAAAAATTTTAAAAAAAAAACGAAAATTTTCAATTTTTATAAAAAAAAAAAATCGAAATTTTTTTAATTTTTTCTTATAAAATTGATTTTTTTTAAAAAAAAAAAAAAATTGGCCATCGTTTGGATTTTTTTTTTTCTTTTCTTTTTTGTTAGTTTTAGGTTTTTTCTAGAAGTTTTAGTTTTTTTTTAAAATTTTACTAAGGGTAATTTTGTCATTGGGGGAACATTGACAATTTTTGATAGTTTGGGGGGGACATTGTCACAATTGAAAGTTTGGGGGGGACATTGTCAATTGAATGGTAGTTTGAGGGGGTTAAGTGGACTTTCCCCTTAAAATAAAGAAGAAGATTTGCTATGTTCCAAGCAAAGTCTTCATAGTAACTTCAATATCCTATGCATTCTTATCAATTCACAAAGCAGCAAACCTTACACTTTGCCTGTAATTTTTCGCCACTTTGTATTGAGTTCCTATAGTTAAGCTAAGCTTCAATATTCACTGTAAATTCATGAGGAAGGCTACGAAAGAAGATATTATGACATAGTTTAGGAAAGTTTCAATTTTATAACAAGCTAAAGTTTGGTGTTCGAATTAACAAGCTAATAATTGATACAATTCATGAAAATTCTCGGTTATTATCTAGCACTAAGATTTCTCTTTCAACATTTAAGAATGATCCATGATCGATGATTCCATTGTAGTTGATTGATATGTGAGTGACCTTGGCGGGGAAGACAAGAACGGCTTGGGTGGGATATGTAAGGAATCGAGGCTTCCTTTCAACATATTTCACGACTCTACTCATTGGTGGTCGGTTTAAAGGGTCAGTCTGTATACACCACAAACTCACTATTATCAGTTTCCTTGCAGTTTCTTTGTCATCTTCCTTCATAAGGCCCTCCAATCCCAGTTCTTCTTCTAGTTCAAGACGCTTGTAAATCCAATGTGGAAAATATAATTCACTAGTATGATCAACCCCAATATCAACATTCTTCCTCCCCCCAACCATTTCTAAAACCATCATTCCATAGCTATAAACATCTGACTTGTGAGAGACCCTCCCAATATTTCTACAAATAAGTTCTGGTGCTACATATCCTGCGGTTCCTCTTGCACCCAACATGGATATGATACTCTCTTCTTTAGCGCATATTTTTGCAAGGCCAAAATCAGAAATTTTTGGACAGAAATTCTCATCTAAAAGAATGTTGTGAGGTTTTATGTCAAAATGCAAGATTCGTGTGTTGCAACCTTTATGTAAATAATCTAGTCCATGAGCAATGCCAAGTGCAATCTTGTATGTAGTTTCCCATTCTAATCGACAATCAGCCCTGGAGGGATTTTTTTTGTATATGAATTTCTCGAGTGATCCATTAGGCATAAACTCATAGATAAGAGCTCTTTTAGGACCCTCAAAACAAAAGCCCATAAGAGTGACAATGTTGACATGAGACGTCCTACTAATGCTTGCAACCTCGTTAATGAATTCCTCTCCATTACCTCTTGATTCTTTCAAAACCTTTACTGCCACAAGAGAGCCATCTTGTAGCTTTCCCTTATAGACACCACCAAAGCCCCCTTCGCCTAATTTATCTCTGAAGAAGTTGGTCATTTTCTTGATATTTGAGTAACTGTATCTTCTAATAGCAAGAGGTCCATTGTTCCTTAAAAAGGCCTCGACACTCTTGTGGTTTTGACTTTCCTTCTTCCAAAAACAAATAATTTTGCTTGATGAGAGCTTTCTCTTGAAGCAGCATATTGTAACCATCAAAACTCCAATTCCAGCCGATAAAGCAACTGTAATCAAATAATAGAAAATTATGAAATTACGTGGTGCATAAGCCAAAGTAATTTTAGGAAGCTTTAATTGTAAGTTGACTAATCATTTTCGAGTGATACGCAAATACAGCTAGTACTTTCTCTGAGTCATCACAAGTCTACTTCTAAAAATTTTAAATATCACAATATTAGAGTTATTTGTTCATATGATTTGCATCAAAAGCGCAGTCAAGTATAACTGAAAAATATGTTTACATTTTTTAATAATTGTAGTTTTAATTTCATAGGCTAAGATCTGTATTAATTTATTTTTTATATTATTTCCTTTAGAATGATTAAGAATTTCATGGTGTTAAATACTTGAACATGCTCTTACAATTTTGGTTCAAATTTTTTTATTATCGTACTTGAACATGTTATGAACCGTGTACATAGTTTTATCATTATCTTAATATATACATCTTCTCATTCTTCCTTTAAATGTTAGGCTACTTGTAGCAAGATTCTTCATGACAACGATAATTCTCAATAATATTTGTTAGGGAAACTAGACTTAACTCCCTGAAACTTAGAATCAAATTGGGATTGTCAACCCCCCCCCCCCCCCAAAAAAAAAAAAAAATTAAAATTAAAATTGCATTCTCCCCAACTCCCTAGCCCTTTTAATTAACCCTCTCTGTTATGTTTTTTTGTTAAATCCGACAAAAAAATGAGTCATATGTAACTCAAAAATTAAGAAATAGAAATTAAAAAAATGAACAACTTTTTCCACGACAAGTAGACCACAACAAACAGTAGTTTAATTATTCTAATTTAAAGGCATAATGAAAGTTTTACGTCACGTGACGCATTTACCATCCAAGTTAAGAGAAAATCCTAATGATGGGAGTCTATGCAAAAAGGCTAGGTGGTTTGAGGGGTCAATTGCAACTTTTTCAAGTTAAGGGGAGGGGGACATTGTAGTATGGGTGTTAGTTTAAGAGGTAAATGTAGTCTCTGCTCCACTTTCCAATAATTTTTCTCATGGTTAATTTTTCCTGAATATTTGTATCAATTCTCTCTTTTTTATTTTTAATATTCTCATTTCTAAATAAAGCCAATTATTCATGTTAGTAATATGTTCATTAGATATTGCTTGACTTTAATCTTACAAGTAAGATTTTTTTAGTCACTATCTCCTTCATTAATTAATTGTCCCATGCTAAACTTTGAATAAATAATTTACAGCAAAAACAATACACTTTAATTATCTATCATACTCTTCCTCATTTGATAATTTTCGAATGTAATGTCATATAAAAATATCTATTTTTCATCTTTACGAAAATTTAGATCACTATTTTCAATTGGATATGTTTATATTAATAGATCTCTTAATTTTATATAAATATCTTCTATTGACCTGGATCATAAATATTTGTAAAAATAAATTTTGATAGCTCAGTAAAATCTGCACTTCCTTTAATTATCTTTTTCAAATTCTTGTTTGTGTTCTCCATTAGAAATTGTTGTATTACATATTTGAGCATCATTATGAATTTTATCATCACACTTTTTTTTTTTTTTTTTTTTATTGTCTTCTAATTTTGCTACAAAGATTGGTTGTTTAGTTATTAATTCTTCAATTGAAATTAATATAATATTTTGTCTGTTATTAACAACAAATTTTTGAGGAGCTCCTTAACATTTTAAGATCAGAAAAATACTTATCAACAGTATAAATATACTTTACAATAAACTTATTAATTATACTAAATTCAAGATATAAATTGAAAGATAAAGCTTAGAACAATATAACTTTACACTATGAAAAGATGATAAGCAATCGAAACTAAAAAAACTAACTAAACCAACAGTATCCAATAGCAGGGATGTGAATGTATGAGAGAGCATATATTATTTTTATAAAAATATATGAAAAAAAAAAAAGGGGGGGTGAGATAAAAGATGATAGAACTAACTAAAAGTGAAAAGATTAGAAGAAATGAAAGAAAAGAAGAGAAAAGAATATAAAAAGAAACAGTGAGATAGAAGTAACTCAAGTGAAAGTTATGCGTTAAGTTTCACCTTTCTCCATTGACCATTTATTTGATTTTTCATAAAGCAGAACCTCTTACTTTTTCTAGTTTTTTTTTTGTTTTGTTTTGTTTTTTTGTTTGTTTGTTTGTTTTTTTTTTTTTGGGAAAATTAAGTATAAAGGATTTTGTTTTCTCATGCAGTAAGTTTGAATAATTGACGACAATTTTAGAAGTTTCCAATTGTATCAAATAGAGCGATTACCAAAACTGATAGCAGAACCTTAAATCATTGCATATTTGGATGAAAGGGGAATTGCTATTAAAAATCAAAACATATTGACCTGCAGATGGAATACTTCATGTAATTCTGTTCAAGCAAGCATCTTAACGTCAATATCAACAAGAAATTAGATTGAATAAGTATCTTACCTAGTACTATTATCATTACTTTGGATCTTCGACTCCCTGCATTTGAAGTTGTAAAGAATATTAGTTTTTGTTGAAATAATAAAACATTTAAGTGAAAGACGAACAGAGCCAAATTGACATGCTTTGAAATCTCAACAGTATTAATCTAACAAAGATCTGTGAAGATAACACCACATATCTCTGATAGAGATTCATAATAAGAAAGTTATCTATATTCCTAATAACCAAAAAGGAACTGAATCTAAATCAGCTAAAGCAAGTGAAGAGAAGAGTGTTCCTTGTTTTTGGTTAGATTGGAATCTAAGATCGAGCCCATCCCCAACTATCCCCTTCTAGTGCGCTTTATGTCCAGGTTGCAACATCATGATTGTTGCTCACCAATAACATAGAAGTCACAAACTATGTCTGGCAGATGCTAGCGATATCTTCCCAGCATTAGACATTTATTGAGCAAAATGAAAATGTATTGGAGCAAAGAAAAGGATGCTTTTTATCAACCGAAGGAAATGCATTACTTGAACATGAATAACTTTATAAAATTCATTTGGGATAAATGCCATTTTGCTCATTGTTTGCAAGTTTTAATTGTTGGTGTTAGATCAAACATCTGATCATCTTATCTGAAAATTAATATTTGGTGTTTAGTGAGAAAAGTCAAAGCTTTTTGTGACATTCAAAATCGTATCTCGTAAAGCATGTTTTAAGAGCTGTCTACATGAGCAAAACTATATTGTTGCACCTTAAAAGTTGGTTCCTAGCTAGCTTCAGGTAAGAACAATCGTAAGTCATACGAGTTTTCATTTCAAACATTAGCAATGAAAGACGACGGTAAACAGAAACGAGCCCACAAAAAAAAAGAATTGATTCTTGTTTAGTTGTAGACTTAAGGCTGCAAATAGTCTTCCAAGCTGAAATCTTTTCTTTGTGGAGACTAGACTTAAGTGGCATCCAATGACATTTTTTTTTTTTTTCCTATTCAATAACGGGAAAAATCTTACAAGAGATCTTTTACAACCATGATCGAGTAGGCACCCAACAACAAAACCGAAACAATGGCAATAGTAAAGTCAATTGGCACCCATTGACTTGACCGAACGAAGATCTCAAAAGTTCAGATCTCAAACAATTAATCGAAGAAGCTATTCATGTATAATTCATTGAGAGCTATAAAGGGCCAAAACGATCTGACGGTAGCCCGATTAAAAACTGCTAAGATTGAGCTTTCTATCATGAAAAGGCCATAGAGAAAATTGTGCTCACTATAGTTTGCCTAAAACTTATGCCCAGAAAGAAAAAGAAGGAAAATTTGAAGAAAATATCAAATGATGATAAGGAAATTTCCTACAGAATTACCATCATCGCAGGTGTTGTGATGAGCCCAGTCTTGGCAAAAACAAACAAATTCACCATTATCGAAGCCACAGCGTCCACCACTTTTCTCACAACTGCTGCAGTTAGGTGCAGTCCAATTTAACAAGAAACCCATCTTCAAAATTTCAGTATAATTCATTTGCGACAAGCTTGTCAAGTTGACACCAAAAAGCATATCCACTGGCACATCAACCAAAGACTGGCACCTTTTTTCCCACGGATAGTTAACCTCCAATGCTTTCTCATAGAAAACAGCTAAAGAATGAAGGGTCGTACCATTGCTAGCACAGTCTAACCCATATGTGGGGTATTGAGGCAGTGAAGTGCAGTTGTAGAAGATGGAGAAATCACTACGATACATACTAAGATTAAATGGGGTTCGATCAAGGCTAACGTTATGCAAAGGAGTAGGGCATGCGTCCCTATAGGCGGCGGCATTGGCCAAGAGAAGTGAATGGTTGGAGTAAAAGATATCTTTAATGATATATTCATCATTGGAAATTTTCAGAACTGGGTTTTGCTCGTTGCAGGTAATACCAAAGCTGGGGTAGCCACAGAAAGATTCCTGTTCATCAAGTATCCAAAAGGGGTAGCTTATGTTTGGGCCATTTCCACAACCACGAGGAGCGCAGTCTTGGAATTTTTGGTTAACGGATAGAGCGCGCTTGGCTAAGTTGGTGAAGATGATGAACAAAATGCATATATGGGAACGTTTTTGGGACGTGAAGAAGTTTTGGATATCCATTTGGGTGGATGGAAGGAAGAAGCAAAGGCGAGCAGAGGAAGCAAACAAAGGTGTTAAATTGGGTGGAAGCACTAAGAGGAAAATGCCAAGTAGTTTCTGGATGTTCTATTCACTACAAAAGTATTACTTGTGTTTTGGTTCTGGAGTTTGACGGACTCTACTCACGCTCATGTTCTTTTTCTTGTTCTTTTATATGTCGGAAAAAAAATTTTAACTATGATATCCGCTTATAAACTACTCTTCGTGCTCATTAATCCTATAAAGATAAAGAGAAAGAGTTTAACTTATATCTGGATGAGCCTTAAAACCTATTGTTTACCGTCCCCAATCAACAACTGACAAATAAGCAAAAACATAAAAGATGCACAAAAATAACCTACAACCAACTACATCAGATTTGAACTCAAAGAGAAAGAAAAAAATGCTAAAATTACTGCCAGACCCAACTGGCCAGAGAGCCGGCAAGACCTAATCGGCCAGACCTAGATGGCCAGACCCACTCGCCAGACTCAGTGGGTCTGGCCTGACCCTCACCCTCTCCGGTACCGTGAGTCACCTTCTCTGGCGCCGTGAGTCACATTTTTCAGCCTTTAGGATGATAAAATCCCTGGAGTGTTAACCTTCTACTTTTTTATTTTAGTTTTGAATCAAAAAATGAGTTTTGTGGCATTAAAAATGGGTTTTGAGACATTAGAATCGGGTCATGGCCAGAGAGAGAATACATAGCCAGCGAGACCCAGCCAGTGGGTCTGGCCAATTTGGCCGGATGAGTCTCGCCGGATATGGGGTGTTGTTGTTCGGTTTCCATTTTGATTTGGTGTTTTTTATCTCACTTTAATTTGTTGCATTTGTCTTGAAATGATGATGTGTCACATGTTGATTGAATGCTGTAATATGGCTTGTTTACACTAGGATCTAATAGTAGGAGCTCTCAAAGAGAAATGTTATGCTTATAAAATAATTCTTAAACATGATTAAAAAGAAAATATATTTAAATTTTAAAAAATTTAATTATATTGTGCCATATTATCTTATAAATATTATTTTATAAAATATTTTATAAGTCTTAACATTTTTTATTTGTGAATGGTGCTGCCAGCTCTCACAGTCCCTCCTATTTGGGCATCCTACCTTTTGATAAGAATAAAAATTTTGTTAATTAATGTGAATTTGATTTGTGATTAATTATTTTTAATTTAAGTGATTTGTTTTATATTTAAAGTCACCTTAAAGCTATATAAATAAAATCATATACTCAAATCACACAATGCCAAAATGAAAATAGAACTTTAGACGGAACCACTTAAAATTTGTGTTCTCTCTCTTTTCCTTATTTTTATAATTTGTGTTATCTCTCTTTTCCTTATTTTTATTTTATTTTATTATCAATTTCTATATACTTTTCACATGCCTTATTTGATTAACGATGTGACCTTTTTCATCCTTCGATCATTACAGTCTTTATGTTTTCAGAGGTCTCATCATCTTTAGATTCTTATCAAAATGGAAGCAGGTAAGCTGACGTGGCTCATATTCAGCTGCATACCATAATAATAATAATAATAATCGGTTTAATGTGTGTACAATTAACTAATTAAGATTTAAGAGTATAGTATAACTAATATTATATGGACTATGTTATTATTTATAGGTTTAATATCCATTGTCCAATTAATAAGCTATTTAAAAACATTAAATTATATGGTACTAATTAAAAAAAAAAAAAAATTGTATTAAGTAGTATTAGAATATAAGTAAATGTGTATTTAATATTTGTATTAAATTGTGCACAATTCCACTGGATAAGCTTAATATTATCCAAAATTGTATTAAATCGGTTTATATATGTTTGGGTAATTTTTAAATTTTGTGTGGGAAACAGACTGAAGACCAAATAAAAATACAAATAAGGGGCGGCGCCCCTTACTTCACGTTTCATAGTAGCTAGTGGCTGTTTGTCTTGATTTCAGATTGATGACCAAATCTTGTGACCAAATCTTGTATAACAAGTTATATAACTTTATATAAATTAAATAGAGATTCCCTTGTATTTGTCTTTTTCATCTTCATTAATGCTTTGAAATCACGACAAAATTGTTGATAATGATCAAACGATCATATAGCTGAAAACTAAAAGCTTATCCAGTGGAATTATCCAAGTGGCTATTCATGTTGCTTAAGATGCCAATTTCTACTAGACAATTCATTTCTAGAGTTAATTTTGGTGTCTCCATCACCCAAGATTGTGTTTTATCCTAGACTTTTAACATCGAGAGCATAATTAAATATCCTAAATTTAGAAAAAGTTAGACTTCTGCAATTTATTAACACGTACATATTAAAAGAGTTATTCATTCCCCTTGGATTTAACCAAAATTTTCTTATAAAATCTGGTAGATAAGAGCAATCAAATGAATAGGGTTACAGATTTTTAAACTAGGTATGTTAAATATATTGAATAATATATTAGAAGCGGAAGAAAAAGAGTGAAAAGGGAGAGAGTGAAAGCATACAATAGACTACATTGTATTGACTCTAATAATAATAATGAATACAGAGACCTCTATTTATAGAGAGGCAAGTAACCTAATAAATTAAGGAAAAGTAAACCTAGTTGACTAATAATACCTAAAGAAGTAAATAACATTAACATAATATTCTTAACATCCCCCCTCAAACTCAATGTGTAAACTTGAGTTTGGATAGACGAAAAGGGAAAGAAAAAGGAATTCGCCGAAAAAGCTGCTTGTGCCGAAACAATTGCCGAAGTAACGTCATAAAAGTTGTTAGAGACCGGTTGATTATGCCTGAATTTGAGCAATGAATTTAAGCTGGAGCTTGGTTCACTTGGTTGTAATTTTGACTTGAAAACCATATACTAGTAATGAAGTAGCTTGCCTGGTCGGCTGAGAAAAGTAGGTTCGGTTAAAAGGAGCTTGTTTGGCCCGTAACCCTTGGACCGTCTCGCCTTGTCGGCTGAACGAAAGTCTGACCCATCTAACTAGTAGATCGTCTCGCCTGATCGGCTGAGATAAGCAGGGCCGGTTGAAGAAACTAATCATGCCTGAAACCCTTGGACCATCTCGCCTTGTCGGCTGAACTAAGTCTGACCCATCTAACTAGTAGACCATCTCGCTTGGTCGGCTGAGCTAAGTCAGGAGAAAAATGGCCGGTTGAAGAGGCTAATCATGCCTGAAACCCTTGGACCGTTAAAAGGTCTGACCAAAAAAAATTCTCACTAGTAATGGATCAATGGCCTAGGAGAGGCTGCAGTGACCGGTGATGGCGGCATTTGACAAGGCATAAGTGGGCCGGTTGAAAGGGGCTTCTTTGGCCCGAAAACCCATGGACCTGAGGAAAGATTGGTCTGACCTGAGAATGCCTACCGCAAGAAGAATGAACCGAATTGAACTGCACCAAAGAAAATGCTATGGAACCAAATTGAATAATGCATGAACCAACTTGAACCGCATAAAACAAACGCCTAAATTTGGAGAAGAATCTTGTTTTCTGCCATATAGAGATGCCAAAAGCAAAAATAGACCACAAATTTGAAATCAGGACAAAAAATTGGGTAGGAAACACCTGGTCAACTTTTTCAGTGGTCAAAGTCAAAGTCAACGGTCAAGGGTCAAAGTCAACACTGACGTGGCACTAATGACGTGGCAAGTTCAGACTTGACACTGATGACGTGGCACGTAGGACTGACGTGGCGATACTGACATGGCACAAGGCTGACGTGGACCTGCTGGCATGGCACGCGTGGCTGACGTGTCACGTAGGGCTGACGTGGCAGTCTGGTGCAATGGCGCGTGCGGTACACACGCGAACGGAGGCGGCATGGTCTTGGAGCGTGGATTTGACGCGCGGAACTTCTATAGGCGCGTGGGGGCACGTCCAGCGTCGTATGGAGGAGATGGAGCCTGTTATGGAATCATTGAGAGTAGATCTATCGATCGGTGGTCTTGGAGAGGCGATCGGACCACCGTGGCGGCTGGTGGCGGAACTGCAGTGGTGGAGCAACCGGAACTTGAGGCGGCGCGTGGAGGCGCATCCCATAACCTTTGGCAGCGTTCTGGACTGAATTCAGACTACCGGCAGAAGATCTATGGCACGGCACCGCAACCTGGCTGATCCATCGGACGTGGCGGCGATGAGGCTGTGTGTGGCAGCTATAGACTGAGCGGCTCCGGATTTATAGGCTGGCACAATTTTGTGACTATAGGCAGTAGAAAATTTGGCGGCGCGTAATGTTGGGCGACGAGACTGAAATTCTTCAAAAGGAAAACGCCAGAAAAGACGTTTATTGAAGGTCACAAAAAAGTAGCTCTGATACCATGTTAAATATATTGGATAATATATTAGAAGCGGAAGAAAAAGAGAGAAGAGAGAGAGAGCGAAAGCATACAATGGACTACATTGTATTGATTCTAATAATAATAATGAATACAGAGACCTCTATTTATAGAGAGGCAAGTAACCTAATAGATTAAGGAAAGGTAAACCTAGTAGACTAAGGAAAGGTAAACCTAGTTAACTAATAATACCTAAAGAAGTAAATAACATTAACATAATATTCTTAACAAGGTAAAAGTGCACTTTACCTCTCTAAAGTGTAAATTGTAAATCAATTTTTGCAATGCACTCTCCAAAGTTTTAAATTTTTTCAATTCCGCCTCTTCATTAGTCACTGCCGTCTTATCTGATAGAACTATGATCACATGACCCGCACGTGATCACTTAAGTCTATTCTTTCCCCAAAATGCCCCCACCCACGCGGTATCATCTCTGAAACTTTCCCTTTTGAAATTCAAAATCGTATCATTTTTCTTGTTTCAAGAAGAAGAGGAAGAAAACGTTGAGAAATATGACCATCACTCTTGAGGATCTGAGGGGTGGCTCTCCTACTCTATGTGGGCACTTTAATAAAATCAAAAAGGAGGTTATAAGAGCTGTGGGTGAGAATGAAAACGAGGTAGAAAAGATGCTAACCCAGATGATCTTGATGGAATTCATTCAATTCCACCTGAAAAAGAGAAAGCAGTACCTAGAGAAGCATGTGGAAAAGAAGAAGAAGAGGGTGCTCTTGAAAATTATACCGCCCAAAAAGCCATTGGAGTCCGCACCCAACAACTCTAAAAACATCATCCAAAATCAAGAAAGAGAAGAAGAAAAAGAAATGTCGAGGAAACTCAAGAGCCAGAGGAAGAACCTGACAGAGATCAAACAAGCGGTTTCCAACCAACTACCTTGCATACTAACCTCGTTCAAGGACAAACTCATGGTGTTGCAGGGTTCGAACATCAAGCTTGTGAGGGTAAAGGATTAATCGTGTGGGTAGAGGCATTTTGGGAAAATAATGGGCTTAAGTGATCATGTGCGAATCAAGTGATCACTTTTCCGTCAGTCAAAATGGCTTTGACTGACGGATAGGTTGAATTGCAAAAACTTTAAATTTTGGGAGTGCATTGCAAAAATTAAAATACTTGAGGTAGAATTAAAAATCGACTCAAACTTAAGAGGTAAAATGTACTTTTCACTTAAAAATAATAACAAACACTTTCAATTAAAATTGTACGTTATTGTCAAAAACATCATCGTATGTAACAAGATAGATATCTATTACTATTAGAGAGGAAAAAAAGCACACACACATACACATGCAAAAGCAGCCGAAAGCCATGTTTACGACTTCCTTTCCTCTGTCGTCATCTCCCCCGGGCAAGACGAGTAGATTGAAAGCTCTTTCTCTGGCCCACCCTCGAAAAACTTAAGAGAGGTGGAAACGCGTAGCCTGACCGTTATCATTTCTTCTAGAGGCCACACACCGTTCAAATAGAAAGAGCCGCGCAGTACCCCACAGCTTTAAAACCTCCCATGGCTTTCCAGCTCTTTCATAAATAAACCTTCTTTGTGTCAAAATTTACTGAATTATTGCGAAAATGGATATGCCTAAGCATTTTCGGCTATTTTTCTGGCTCTTGATCATCGTCGCCATACTTCAACAACCAAGAGCGTCAGGAGCCAAGGCAGTGACACTCAGAGATCATCAACGAGGTAAGCAAAAGAGCAATCCCTCCCTAAGGCCAAATATTCGATTAGTGTTATAGAATTGATTGGGATGATATATAATATTGTGATAAATTTATAGGGTACTCCAAGGCATTTATTGCGACACTTGGGCTTGTGTGCAAGTGTTGTGATGGCATGGGAGGAGAATGCAGAAGCACGTGGAACTACTCTTGCCCTAAGCTCCAATGCCTTCCATGGAAACATGCATGATCGATCACTAATATTATAATGAATCTACTTTCATGTTATTTGCTATGTATCCTATATGACTATAGTCTATATATATTACTATGTATATCTTCTATGCTTGTTATAGGCTTAGCCTTAGTAGTATGCTCTAGTTTATTAATGAGATGGGAAAGGCGTGGTGATTAAATAAATAAATGATGTGAAAATTGTATTAATTAATTACAGAAATCCAATCATATTAATTCAAAAAAAAAATTGTCCACATTTTTATATTATTTAAATAACTTAATAATAGATATCTCAATTTTAAAGGTGGTAATTCATGTTTGCGTGTCGGGTTCGACTTGTCTCGAGTATAAATATAAGATTATATAAGTCAACTGTAACTCAACCTATTTAATTAAATTGGAGGCAATGATATAAGACTATATAAATTTGTCTCGAGACGTGAGTATAAGACCATTTAACCCAACCTATGAAATTAAATTAGTACCGATATGGTCAAATGCCAATTAATTGATCGACATGGGAAGCGAATGTTGCGGATAATAGGCTAGTAAATGATGCACTTTTTCTCATGGATGAAATGGTTCTCATAGAGAAAAACCCCTCAGTATATTAATGACATTTAATTCTTGAACATATTGTTCGTTCAAGTTTTTTGAAGACTAATAAACACTATCATTTCATTCCAATCAAATGGAAGTGAGATGCAAGTGTTACAAATTACAATGCGAATCAGCACTTATAATTTAAAATAAAAAATAAATAAAAAATAAAATAAAATAAAATAAATAAATAAATAGACACAATGATATTGGGCGGAAGAGCAGGATACAATGATATTGGGCCGGCCAAGAAAAAGTCTCGTGCAGTGATGGGTCTTGTGCGCTGGCATGGGATCAATTGGGCACACATAAGATGACCTGTCCAACCCAGATTGCTTGGATTAGCCGGGATACATATATCCGGGTCTTTGGGCAATTTTCCGGTGGGCTTTCCAAAACCTAGTCCGGATCTGAAAGAAGACAATCCTTGACTGGGAAGCCCAGATTGAGTAAAAAGACTTTGACTCGAGTGAAAAATTAATGGGTAATTCTATTATTTCTTTTCAAACTACTATATTTTTTTTGTTTTTTTTTTTTGACATGTCCACACAAGGGAAGGGGGAGGGGGGATTTGAACTAGTGAACTCCGCTTCATTAGGCATAGTCCACAGCCGATTAAGCTACCTCTTGGAGACTTCAAACTACTATATAATTGACAGTGTTATTCATAAATTTTTAATTATAACAATGTATCCTCTAAACTATTAAAATTGTCAATGTTCCCCAATGACGAAACTAACCTTAATAAAATAAAAACAAAAATTCTAAAAAAAAAAAAAAACTAAAACTTTAAAAAATAAACAAATAAATGAAATTCATCGGGTGGCCAAATTTATTTATTTTTAAAAATTATTTTTTATAATAAAAAATTATATATATATTAAAAAAAAATCGTTTTCTTAAAAAGACAATTTTTTTATTAAAAAAATCGTTTTTTTAAAATAAAAATTTCAGTTTTTTTTTAAAAAAAATTAAAAATTAATTTTCTTTTTCTTTCTTTTGAATTTATAAAACTTTTTTTGTCTTATTGAAAAATATATAGGGTTATTTTTGTCTTTTTGCTAGCCTTAGGGAACATTGACACTGTTTTGGTAGTTTAAAGAGGACATTATAAATTAGATGGTAATTTGACAAGGGTATGTAACCTTTTACCAAAAATAATTAAAATTCTACTAATAGCAAGTCAAACTGATTCAGCTGAAGTAAAAACATGTTTGCAGTCGTCCCCATCCAAACTAAGAACAGACCAAACTGGAATGAGACAGAAAACTCGGGATCAAATTTGCAATTGACAAGACTAATCATTATCAAACCCAAACAATTGCTCGTACCTGAAAGAAAGCAAATAAACTTGCTATCAGCGAAATGAATGATTAATAAATGATGAATCGAATATTGAATTCATTCCGCTAATAGCAAGTTTATTTGCTTTCTTTCATAGTATCAGAGATATTTCTTTTTTGTAAACATTTATTTGGAAACTTTTTTTTTTTTTGCTTTTTGTAGCCAGATTTAGCTGCTACTGGAGTTAACATTTTAGCTGCTTGGTCTCCCATTTCCCCAACTTCTGAAGTGGATGTCGATAAGAGAGCACTATCATACAATATACAGTCATTTATTAAACAGCAATTGCTAAATTACACGTAACACTTTTAAAAACTGAATTAAACAACAATTTATTAAAATAAAAAAAAATCTGTCATTTATTAATGAAGTTAGTCTAAGTCAAGTCTATCCAAAACCGAACCCAACCTTATTGACGAGGGGCACTATTTTTATAACGGTCTTACAATCATGGAAATTAATTTACCTTTTGAAGACAACATCAGTAGTGCGGAGAAGGTCTCGAAAGAATAGTTCAATCGGCTAGAAATCACGATTTATAAAGTGGAGATTATTAGTTCGAATCCCCCTCCTTGCGAAGGAAAAACCTCAAAAGTCTTGGTGGAAATCTTGTGGTTGGTTACTGAGAAGGACCCATATGACTCCTCTACTCAGCACAGCCAATAAAGCCATGGTTCAGGAATCAGAAGCATCAATGAAACGTCCAGAGGGTCCAATTATCGCTTTCAAGCCTATCACCCTTGGTGCCATATTTTTCTAGTCCTACCTGGAGGAGTTGGAAAAATTAAAAGGCAAGGTCCTACTCCTTAATTGAGAGCAAATAAAAAGAAATGGAAGACTGCGTCGCACATTGGGGGCGGCCTTATCTCATTGGAGAAGACGAATTTTGTAAACGGAATGGCTACGCTAATAATTACAAAAACTTAGTAGGAGTACACTACAATTTTTGAAACATTAGAATCAAAAATAAAAGAGAAGTATAATTTTAGAGGAGTAAAATGTATTTTTTTTCAAAAAAATGATGATAGAGACCCAATTATTTTGCCCAACTTTAAATCAACTTTTGCCTTATTTTTTATTTTCTTTTAAAAAAATAAAAAAAAAATGTGTGAAGCAATAATTTTTTTTTGGTCCGTCTTTTATTTGGTATTTTTTCAAAAAAATAAAAAAAAAAATTGTCTTTTTCTTGGTCTTTTTTGGGTCCTTCAATTTCTAACACGTCACCAAAGGGTGACGTGTCAAGTCTGACATGTCACAAAAGTTTTGGTGACGTGTGAGTTTTTGACACGTCTCCCAAAAAAAATAATATTTTTTTTTTCCGAATTTTTTTTTTTATAACTTCATTATAAAAAATAATAATAATAACAAAAAAATATTGTCAGAGTTTCAAATCCCAAATCCTCATACCTACAAATTTTGGATCATCAATACCACTTACACAACTTTCAGGAAAACAAAAGTGTTGAAAATAACAAAATGCTTTTTGACGTCATGACATTAGATATAAGAAAAACTATAATAATCATGATTATTGGAGGTTTGCAGTGCTTCGGAGCTCATCTCCAACAAGCCTCGCTTCTCCTTCCTGCATCACAGTTCCCACTTTCATTCAATTCAACTTTTTTGCCTTCTAAAGCATAATATATAGAATTAAGTATGACCAAGAATTTTTTTTTTTTTTTTTTTTTTTTTATATATTCCGACCAATTCAGGAGAACCAAACAGATCGAGCATAATAATCAAATATTTCCTATTTATGAACAAACAAATAGATCAAACCAACTTTCACAACAAAATATCCCATAAGCTCAATAACACTATCAAACAATGTCAAAAGCAGCAAACCCAATCCAGATAAGAACACAAGCTCAAATAAATTTACTAAAAGAAAGACCTAATTGACCAGCAATATTGAAGCTTTAATGAATGGAATGGCCAGAGTGGGGCAGAGAATCAAGCAAAAATCAATGCATAAAAAGAGAAAATTGGAGAGGGTGGAAGGGAGAAAAACCCAAGAGAGGGAAAGAGAACAAAAATTGACAACAGATCGAGGAGATTCACACCTTTAAGCTGAAAGTTTAAGAGAAACTGTTTTTGGTTTTACTTAACCAACAACAGCAAGTGTATTAAGTATTTATAGTTATAGGCTCAAGAGTAATTACAAGGGGAAAGACTAAACAAAACTTTACAAGATTGGTAAACCACGAAATGACTAAAAAGGTAGAGAAAGGAAATTGAGGAACTCAAAGGTGTGCTGAGTTGATGGCATTGCTTGGAGGAAAATCAGCCATAACTTAAGGAGTTGGATTTGCAGCAAGAAATGGGGATGACAGGCTGCTGCAGGTCAACAGGGATAGGTTGCTGTTGTAGTCTACTGGTGTGTGCAGAAGTGGGGAGCAAGTTTCCATGAATTGGGGAAGAAAAGTTGCTGTGATGTGAAGTCCTTCTAGTGGTTGCTGTAGGTGTCAAGATTGCATGAAAACTATGGTGTTTGTCACATGTATTAGATGGAGTTTTTTTATTATCCTTGGACTTCATTTGATCTTCTGGTTTACTCTTAACACCCCCTGCAAACTCATGGAGGGAAGACCATGAGTTTGTCCCTGAGAAAGCAAAACCTTGCAGCAGTGTGACCCTTGGTGAAGATATCTGCAACTTGGTCAAGAGTGGAGAGATAATGGATTTGAATGTCACAGTTGAGCACTTTTTCTCGAACAAAGTGGACATCTACCTCAATATGTTTGGTGCGTGCATGAAAGACTGGATTAGAGGCCAAAGCAAGAGCTCCTGAGTGATCACACCAGAGAGTGGGAGGAGAAGGGAGACTGATGTGGGGTTCCTTGAGAGTAAACCAGAAGATCAAATGAAGTCCAAGGATAATCAAGAAACTCCATCTGATACACGTGACAAACACCAATGTTTGTCACGTGTATCAGATGGAGTTTCTTGATTATCCTTGGACTTCATTTGATCTTTAAGTTTACTCTTAACACCCCCCCTGCAAACTCATGGGAGGGAGGACCATGAGTTTGTCCTTGAGAAAGCAGAACCTTGCAGCAATGTGGATTCAATGAGACTGGTTTGGAGCTTCTCAGAAGGAT
>NC_081546.1:19770306-19776076 GCF_901000735.1 Corylus avellana
TGGATGGTTCTGAGGGTAGCAGATTGGCTTGAAAGACCACCAAGGGGTGTTTGATATGTTGGAACAATTTGAAGCCAGGGAACTCTTTTGGTTTGAGATGACCTATTTGGGATCTAGTAATCATTCTAGGAGCTGGAAGAATAGGTGGAGGGTGATGAGAGGAAGGAGTGGAGGAGGCAGAGGCTGGTTCTAGGTGACAAGGTGAGAAAGGAGATGGGTCAGTAGGTGAGGATTCAATGAGACTAGTTTGGAGCTGGTCAGAAGGAGGTGAGGATGGAGATTGTGTAGTTGAATGGAGTTCAGTTGGCATATAAGGTGCAGTAGGTAAATGAGAGGGTATCATGACTAAGGAGTTACCTGGAGAGGCAATGATCTTGCAGGAGCCTTGTGAGAGAGACATACCTTTGGCTGGAAATTGTGTTTCATTGAAAACAACATGTCTAGAGAGGTAGACTTTGTGAGTTTGAGGGTCAAGACAGCGGTAGCCACGTTGATTACCACCATAACCAATGAAAATGCATGGTTTACTCCTAAAGGATAACTTGTGATTTGCATAAGGCCTTAGAAGAGGGTAACACAGACACCCAAAGGTTCTTAGGTTGGTGTAGTCAAGAGATTTTTTGAAAAGTTTGGAGAATGGTGATTCATTCTTGAGGACAGGTGAGGGCAGCCTATTGATTAGGAAGATGGCAGTCAAAAATGAATCAACCTAGTACTTTGGAGAGAGTCCTGATTGAGCTAAGAGTGTAAGTCCCATTTCCATGATGTGCCTATGTTTCCTCTCAGCAATTCCATTTTGCTGAGATGTATGGGGGCAAGTTAATCTGTGAAGGATTCCATGTTGAGTGAGAAATTGTTTGAAGAGGGTTGAGGTATACTCACCACCATTGTCAGGTTGGAATTGTTTAATTTTAGTGGAGAAGAGGTTTTCAACAAGTAAAGTAAATTTAACAAAACATTGATAAACATCACTTTTATTTAGCAAAGGATATAGCCAAGTAAACCTGCTATAGTCATCTACAAAAAGGACATAATACTTGCAGCCACTCAAAGATGAGACTGGAGAAGTCCAAACATCTGAGTGGATGATTTCTAAGGGACTAGTAGAGATCCTAGTAGATTCAAAAAGGGGAGTTGCTTGGACTTGCCAAGCTGACAAGACTCACATATCCTAGTTTTGTTTACTGAACCAGAGAGAGGAAGGTTCTGGTTTTTCAAAAGCTGCTGAAACACTGAGGAAGAGGGATGTCCAAGTCTTTGGTGCCAAACTATATCAGTGGTTTTGACTCCAAGATGAGCAGTAAGCCCCTTCCACTTATTTAGGAATTTTTTATGCAAGGGAATGGGGTACAATCCATTCTCACTAGGCCCCTGGAGCAGCACCTCCCCTGTTAGGTTGTCCTTCACAGTGAAACTTGAACCAGTGAGTGCAAACCAACAATTGTTATCAAGACAAAATTTGTTAATGAAGAGTAAATTGGCAGAAGCATTAGGGCAGTGTAATATGTCTTTGAGCAAGAAGTGAGATTTATGAGGGGATTTGCAATGAAGAATGGATGAACCAAAGTTTTTGATATGCAAACCTGCACCATTGCCTACACCAACAATGTCTGTTCCATGAAAAGGTTGAGGATTGGTGATGTTGGAGGCCTCAGTAGTGATGTGAGTGTTAGCCCCAGAATCTACCAGCCAGTCCTGTGTTTCAAATTCTGCATTGACTTGGGCCACCATTGTTGCTAGCTGTGGAGGAGGATGCTTGCCTTGGTAGGTGTAGTCCATTCTGTGGTAGCAATCAAGAGCACTGTGATTGCTTTTGCCACATATTTGGCATGGTGAATGAGGAGTCTGGTTGGTGGTCACATTGGAGTTAGCTTGCTGGTTTGAGTTGCCTTGGTTGATGTTCTTGAAGGGACCAGGCTGATTGGAGGAAGGATAACCATTATTACTTCTTGGAGAGATGCCAGTGTTGTTCTTGGCAAAAAAAATGTTGGCTGCGTGGATTGAGTCTTGGAGGAAACCTTGGCCTCTTGGAGTTGGGGGAGTTTTGATGGTTGAAGTTTGAAGGTCCTTGTTTGTTGGTGTACAAGGCAAAGCTACCAGTTTCTGGTGTGAGAGCTTGGTGTTGCTGGCTCTGAATGAGAATCTCATGGCTCAGCAACTCAGCTTGGAAGTTGGCAAAGGTCATGGTACGATCATGAACATGAAAGGAGAATGCAGCAACAAAGGAATTGTACATTGGGTTTAAACCACTGATAGTAAAGGAGATGAGATCATCATCCTCAACAGGTTTCCCTACTGCAGAGAGTTGATCAGCCCACTGTTTGGCTGTGTTGAGGTACTCAGTGCATGATTTGCTCGCTTGCTGCAAGCTTTGTAACTGCCGCTTGAGTTGGGAGATATGAGACCTTGATTGAGAAGCATACCTTTCAGCAAGATATTTCCAAGCTTGGTGTGATGTTTTCATACCATACATCGAAGCCACCAAGGTTGGGGACAGGGAGCAGACGATCCAGCTCAGAAGATGCTGGTCTCTTTTCTGCCATAAGGTGTAGGCAGGGTTAAGGACTTGTTCAGTGCCATCATTGCTGGGGATGAGCTGATCGGGGCAAATGTCAGTGCCATCAACCATTCCCTCGAGGTCATTAGCCTTGATGATAGGCTGGAACTGAGCAACCCAGCCTAGGTAGTTGGGACCTTCCAATTTGAAGAGTTGGGAGAAGTTTGGTGTGAGAGAAAGGGGTGAGGTGGTTTCAGTTGGTGGATTAGCAGAGGAGGAGATCGAAGAGCCAGAAGCAGCCATTGGTGAGTGTTGACTCTTAATGCTCTGATACCATGAAAGTTTAAGAGAAACTGTTTTTGGTTTTGCTTAACCAACAATAGCAAGTGTATTAAGTATTTATAGCCATATGCTCAAAAGTAATTACAAGGTATGGTGATTACAAGAGAAAAGACTAAACAAAACTTTACAAGATTGATAAACCACGAAATGACTAAAATGGTAGAGAAAGGAAATTGAGGAACTCAAAGGTGTGCTGAGTTGATGGCATTGCTTGGAGGAAAATCAGCAATAACTTAAGGAGTTGGATTTACAGCAAGAAATGGGGATGACAGGCTGCTGCAGGTCAGCAGGGATAGGCTGCTGTTGTAGTCTACTGGTGTGTGCAGAAGTGGGGAACAAGTTTCCATGAATTGAAGAAGAAAAGTTGCTGTGATGTGAAGTCCTTCTAGTGGCTGCTGTAGGTGTCAAGGTTGCATGAAAACTACGGTGTTTGTCATGTGTATTAGATGCAGTTTTTTTATTATCCTTGGACTTCATTTGATCTTCTGGTTTACTCTTAACATTTAAGTTTTTAAGATAACTGATAATTTAATATGGTATAAGATTTCTCTTTTTAAAGCATCACTCTAATCAACAAAAAATTTATCCATCTTTTATTTTGCTCTTCTTTATTTTTTGTTGTTTTACTTTTGTCCTGCATCATTAACACTAGCGTATAATACGCACAAGTGATTTTTCATTGTTATCTTATTCAAATGTTTTTAAAAGATTATTGGTAACCAATTTCCTCCTCTGCCTTAGTAAACTAATTTGCTGTAAATTTTATACCCAGATTATTACTAATTCGAACTACACATCAAACTATACTTGTGAACCTAACATTATCCCTAAACACACAACTGCAATAATGTGACTCATATCATAAAGTATAATCGCAGCCATTTTGTATCTGTCAATTTTTACTATTATTGACGATAATTATTTTTTTCACAACTATTAATCAAATCTCTAAGTGAACTATTAATCAATTAAAATCCAACTATTCTAACTATCTCTAACTATTCTAGTTTGAATGCAGGATGGGGAAAATCGTCAGATGAAGAACACAAACTAATCCTACCTATCGCACCGCGACCTCATTTTTGTCAGAAAATTTTCTACTTACATTGCAATTTTCGGTACTTAATTTCCTATTAACCAAACAGAACTCAGAGAGTTTTTGCAATTCTCCAAAGTACGTTGCACCAAAGAGGCAAAAAGCGTCCAACAAATTCTGAGCAATCAATTGTAGATATAGATAGATACTTTTCTAGAGGTCCACCATTTTTTCCATGCTCCAAAAGCGTTTGGCAATTTTTAAAACTCAATTCAACTCAACTCAAAAAATTTCAATTTAACTCAAAAATTTTCAACCCAATTAATAAAAATTATAAATAAAGATTGAAAAAATAAATAAATAAAATAAATAAATAAATTTAGGGTAGCCGAAACACCCCAGGTGGTGGCTGGGCCACCCCAAGCCCAACTGGGGTGGTCTGACCACCCCTTAATATTTTATTATTTTTTAAAACTTCTTATTATTATTTTTTTAATTAAATTTAAAATATATGTAATATTTTATTATTATTTCTATCAATGGGACATATGTTTCATTTATGACCTTAGGATCTTTCAAGAGATCCTAATTATTAATTGGATATTCTCCAATCCAAAATGGATCGGAGAAAATCCTCTACCGTGTTTGACCCACATTCCTTCGTGGGCCATAGGTCGAATAATGAAGGTTGTTGATAGAGGACAATTTTCAATCATATTTGCTTTAATAAAAGGGACATATATAGCGATTCTGACATCATATGGGGACATAATTAATGGCGTTGGAAAGCTCATTTAGAGGGTTACAAAGTCATATTTCATTAAGTTTTTTTAATTCAAATGTTTACTGAGTTAAAATAGACCGTAAAAAGAAAATTGAAAAGCCGTACAAAATTGCTCGTATGTTGTTTATGTTTGAATAAGCTTTAAAACGAGTTGACAAAATAGCTCGTTCAATAACTCATACGAAGTTGGGTTCGAATGAGTTATTCATAGATGCACTCGTTTAAAGTTGGGTTAGAACGAGCTGCTGTGTGAATTGAGAATTCATGTAAGAATATGAGGAAACCATAGTTAGGTTCAAAAGAGCCTCTTACATGTTCAGGCAAGCTCCAATAAATTTTTGTAAACAAACTTTTATTTGAGCATTTTCTTAGGTTCAGGAGTCTAGGTAATATAAATATATGTAATGGCTATCTATAGCCTTAATTTATTATGTTATTTTGACCAGTTATCAATGAAAAACACTTTTAAGAGTGGTTTTCTTTTCTATCCACATTAAATCCTTGATTGATTATTAGTTTTAAGAAGAGTTGTGATTCTTATCTTGTTTGTCTTGGCAAACTAATCACGACACGCTGCATTAATTGATATCAAAGTCAAGTTGCACTGCATCAATTATTTAATTGTTGATGGAGATCTTGTGGGCTAAACAACAAAAAAATTCGTCCAAAGCGCGTTATAGCAGAGCAGGAACGTTAGTAATTACTACTCTTAACTATCGGCAAATATATCAAGGATTTAATGTGGATAGAAAAGAAAACCACTCTTAAAAAGTGTTTTTCATTGATAATTGGTCAAAATAACATAATAAATTAAGGTTATAGATAGCTATTATATATATTTATACTACCTAGACTCCTGAACCTAAGAAAACGCTCAAATAAAAGTTTGTTTACAAAAATTTATTGGAGCTTGTCTGAACGTGTAAGAGGCTCTTTCGAACCTAATTATGGTTTCCTCGTATTCTTACATGAATTCTCAATTCACACAGCAGTTCGTTCTAACCCAACTTTAAACGAGTGCATCTATGAATAACTCATTCGAACCCAACTTCATATGAGTTATTGAACGAGCTATTTTGTCAACTCGTTTTAAAGCTTGTTCAAACATAAA
>NC_081546.1:19776176-19783096 GCF_901000735.1 Corylus avellana
TGAGGGGATTTGCAATGAAGAATGGATGAGCCAAAGTTTTTGATATGCAAACCTGCACCATTGCCTACACCAACAGTGTTTGTTCCATTAAACGGTTGAGGATTGGTGATGTTGGAGGCCTCAGCAATGATGTGAGTGTTAGCCCCAGAATCTGCCAGCCAGTCTTGTGTTTCAAATTCTGCATTGGCTTGGGCAACCATTGCTGCTAGCTGTGGAGGTGGATGCCTGCCTTGGTAGGTGTAGTCCATTCTGTGGTAGCAATCAAGGGCACTGTGATTGCTTTTGCCACATATTTGGCATGGTGAATGAGGAGTCTGGTTGGTGGTCACATTGGAGTTAGCTTGCTGGTTTGAGTTGCCTTGGTTGAAGTTCTTGAAGGGACCAAGTTGATTGGAGGAAGGATAATCATTATTACTTCTTGGAGAGAAGCCAGTGTTGTTCTTGGCAGCAAAGTGTTGGCTGCGTGGATTGAGTCTTGTAGGAAACCTTGGCCCCTTGGAGTTGGGGGAGTTTTGATGGTTGAAGTTTGAAGGTCCTTGTTTGTTGGTGTACAAGGCAAAGCTGCCAGTTTTTGGTGTGAGAGCTTGGTGTTGCTGGCTCTGAATGAGAATCTCATGGCTCGCAACTCAGCTTGGAAGTTGGCAAAGGTCATGGTACGATCATGAACATGAAAGGAGAATGCAGCAACAAAGGAATTGTACATTGGGTTTAAACCACTGATAGTAAAGGAGATGAGATCATCATCCTCAATAGGTTTTCGTACTGCAGAGAGTTGATCAGCCCATTGTTTGGCTATGTTGAGGTACTCAGTGCATGATTTGCTCCCTTGCTACAAGCTTGTAACTGCCGCTTGAGCAGGGAGATATGAGACCTTGATTGAGAAGCACACCTTTCAGCAAGATATTTCCAAGCTTGGTGTGACGTTTTCATACCATACATCGAAGCCACCAAGGGTGGGGACAGGGAGCAGACAATCCAGCTCAGAAGATGCTGGTCTCTTTTTTGCCATAAAGTGTAGGCAAGGTTAAGGACTTGTTCAGTGCCATCACTGTTGGGGATAAGCTGATCGGGGCAGACGTCAGTGCCATCAACCATTCCCTCGAGGTCATTAGCCTTGAGGATAGGCTGGAACTAAGCAACCCAACCTAGGTAGTTAGGACTTGCCAATTTGAAGAGTTGGGAGAAGTTTGGTGTGAGAGAAAGGGGTGAGATGGTTTCAGTTGGTGGAATAGCAGAGGAGGAGATCGAAGAGCTAGAAGCAGCCATTGGTGAGTGTTGACTCTTAATGCTCTGATACCATGAAAGTTTAAGAGAAACTATTTTTGGTTTTACTTAACCAACAACAGCAAGTGTATTAAGTATTTATAGCCAGAGGCTCAAGAGTAATTACAAGGGGAAAGACTAAACAAAACTTTACAAGATTGGTAAACCATGAAACGACTAAAAAGGTAGAGAAAGGAAATTGAGGAACTCAAAGGTGTGCTGAGTTGATGGCATTGCTTGGAGGAAAATCAGCCATAACTTATGGAGTTGGATTTGTAGCAAGAAATGGGGATGACAGGCTGCTGCAGGTCAGCAAGGATAGGCTGCTGTTGTAGTTTACTGGTGTGCGCAAAAGTGGGGAGCAAGTTTCCATGAATTGGAGAAGAAAAGTTGCTGTGATGTGAAGTCATTCTAATGGCTACTGTAGGTGTCAAGATTGCATGAAAACAATGGTGTTTGTCACGTGTATTAGATGGAGTTTCTTGTTTATCCTTGGACTTCATTTGATCTTTTGGTTTACTATTAACATAAGCAAGCCCACACGTTTTTAGGTACTCCAGCAGCGAAGGGTTGTTGTTCGGCGGTGACGATCGGCAGAGGAGAGAGCGAGAGAGACTGCCGGAGAGGGAAAGACTGAGCTGAAGAACAGAAGAAGAAGAAGAAAGGAAGGGAAGAAAGGATGACGGCGTGCTGGGAGAAGAAGGGATTGAGGAAGAAAAAGAGATCGAAAAGCATCACGGGCGTGTGCCCATGAATCCATTGGTGACATGTGGGGGAATTAGACGTCGCAAATTTTGGTGACGTGCTGTCGTGGCACTTCACCAAATTAGCCTATTTTAAAATTTAAAATTCTCCAAATAAACACAATATTACAATTTTAATTAGTTAGTGATGTGTCAGCATTTGACATGTCATGATTACATTTTTATTTCATTTTTTTTGGGTTACTTTTCTCCTGCCTGAAATACTTTTCTCCCATTATTTTTTTAATGACTAGCCAAGATTTGACATGTCACTAATTTAGTGACTTGTTAAAAATTAACATGTCACTAATTTAGTGACGTGTGATTCTTCACGCATCACTAATGAAATTTTTTAAAAATAAAAAAAATTTTAAAAAAATAAAATAAAATGCATTCACACATTACTAATTAGTGACGTGTCAACAATCGCACGTCACAAATGGAATTAAAAAAAAAAATTAAAAATTAAAATTGATTCAGTGACGTGTGAACATTTGCACGTCACTAATGGATTTTTTTTTTTTTTAAATAACATAAAATTAAAAAAAAAATAGTGACGTGTCACTATTCACACATCACTAAAATAAATAAAATAGTGACGTGCGAAATTAACACGTCACTAAAGTAGTGACGTGTGAAAAAATGTTACTGTAAACACATCACTAAATCATGAGTTTTTTGTAGTTAATGCAGCTTTGATCGACAAGCAATGCCAGGACAGAAAAAATCTTTTTAATGATTTAATTAATACTTTAATATTTCTTCTAACGTTAGGATTTAAATTCTTTTTTAATAAGTAAAGTCCAAGAAATGAAATATTTAATTTCAATGGGAAGGAAATTATGAAATTAGGATTCAAACTCAAAATTTATCCAAAAAGCTTAAACTTATAAAAAAAGATAAATTTAATCTCATGAAACTCCAAAAACTAGAAAATAAAAATAGAGAATATTTGCTCTGTTCCGAGCAAAGTCTTCATCGTAACTTCTATTTCCTATGCGTTCTTATCAATTCACAAAGCAACAAACCTTACATTTTGGTAATTTTTGGAGATTCTGTAATGAGTTCCTATATATAGTTAAACTAAGCTTCATAAAAGAGCTTCAATACTCACTTTGGTGTTTCATGTTTGTGTAATCAAGTAAGATTATGGTAAATTTTAAGTGCTTTTGATATTGTATAGGGCTTTCCTATTAGTTTTAATTTATTATACAATCATTTAGTACAACTACTGACATGAAAGTTTCTAACAAATTAACAAGACTCACATCATTGTAAATTCAAGCTGAAAGCTATAATGACATATATTATGATATAGCCTAGCTTAGCCAATAAAATTTAGTTGTCTTTAATAGTAAATGCGCATATTAGCATCAAAGAATCACCTGCGATGTCTCCGTTGTAGTTGAAAGATCTGTTAGTGATCTTGGTGGGGAAGAGAAGAAAGGCTTGGGTGGGATTTGTAAGGAATCGAGGCTTCCTTCCAGCATGTTCACAACTTTACTCATTGGTGGTCGGTTTGAGGGGTCAGTTTGTATGCACCACAAACTCACTATTATCATCTTCCTTGCTCTTTCTTGATCCTCTTCATTCATAACGCCCTCCAATCCAAGTTCTTCATCTAGTTCAAGACGCTTGTAAATCCAATGTGGAAAAAATAATTCACTACTATGATCAACCCTGATATCAATATTCTTTCTCCCCCCAACCATTTCTAAAACCATCATTCCGTAGCTATAAACATCTGACTTATGAGAAACCCCCCCAATATTTCTACAAACTAGTTCTGGAGCTACATATCCTATAGTTCCTCTTGCACCCAACATGGATATGATACTCTCTTCCTTTGAGCATATTTTTGCAAGGCCAAAATCAGAAATTTTTGGGCAAAAATTCTCATCCAAAAGAATGTTATGAGGTTTTATGTCAAAATGCAAGATTCGTGTATTGCAACCTCTATGTAAGTACTCTAGTCCACGAGCAATGCCAAGTGCAATCTTGTATATAGTCTCCCATTCCAATTGACAATTAGCCTTGGAGCGATTTTCTTTGTATATGAACTTCTCGAGAGAGCCGTTAGGCATAAACTCATAGATAAGAGTTCTTTTAGAACCCTCAAAGCAAAAGCCCATAAGAGTGACAATGTTGACATGAGAGGTCCTACTAATGCTTGCAACCTCGTTAATGAATTCCTCTCCATTACCTTTTGATTCTTTCAAAACCTTCACTGCCACAAAAGAACCATCTTGTAACTTTCCCTTGTAGACACCAGCAAAGCCCCCTTCTCCTAATTTATCTCTAAAGAAGTTGGTCATTTTCTTGATATCTGAATAACTGTATCTTCTAATGGCAAGAGGTCCATTGTTCCTTAAAAAGGCCTCGATATTCTTGTGGTTTTGATTTTCCTTCTTCCAAAAACAAATAATTTTACTTGATGAGAGCTTTCTCTTGAAGCAGCAGCATATTGTAACCATTAAAACTCCAATTCCAGCCGATAAAGTGACTGTATCAAATAATAGAAAATTATGAAATTAAGTGGTGCATAAATCAAAGTAATTCAAACTAGATATTGAGGGTGTTCTAAATCTTGATAAAATCACATATTCTTGTTGTGTTACCAACTTAAAATGAAGAAGAAAATTATAAGGATGATCTAGCATCCAGTACCTCAAGCAGAATAAAAGATTTGACTTTTGATTGATAGCGAGCAATGGGCCTCTAAAGAAAATCATAAATTATGAAAATTTATCTATCACCAGCCATAGGGACCCAAAAAAAAATGTCATAAGGCGTACGACTCAATACAAGTTGAAAGATAAGGCAAAAAGTTAAAAAAATAAGAGGGTTTTACTTTTAATATAGCAGTATAATAATTCTTTTATTGCATTAAATAATACTCCAAGTTGGTGCCAATGCAGCGATTACCAAAACTAATAGTAGAACCTTATATCATTGCACAAAATAATAGTCAAGGATTTGATAAATAGCCACACCCCACGGAAGTGGTGAAAAGGGATCAAGCTGCTATTTATGTGTTGAAGAAACCACAGATCACCTCAGATGCAATAATTCATGTAAGCTATTCAAGCAAGCATCTTAACGTTAATATCAACAAGAATTTCAATTGAAGAAGTATCTTACCTAGTGCTATAATTACCTTTAGTCCTCGTTTGCTGTTAGCTGCATGTAAAGTTGTAGAGAAATATTAGTTTTAGTTGAAGTAATAAGACATTTAAGTGAAAGACAAACACAACCAAATTGACATGCTTTGCGTTATACATATGTGTGAGTGTAAAAGGATACAATCCCACATTAGAAATATGTAAGAAGTGTGAGTAGTAATTAATATAACATGATTGCGTTCAAACCCATAGGTTATAATATAAGTTTTTTTATAAAAGACTCCCCAAAGTATCAATCTTCTTAACTAACAAGTGGTATCAGAGTTGATGGAGCGAGGACAAAAGTGCGTGATGCGGGTAAAAATCACATAGCTCACAACCACACATGAGGGGGGGATCGTTGAGTAAACATGTGTAAGTGTAACAAGTGTGAGCGGTTAATATAACATGGTGAAGTCAGAACCCTTAGGCTTAGGCTTTTGGATTGAGTCACGTCTCAACATACTACATTATTGTTTCACTAAAAGACTCTCAGTCTCATATACCAATCTCCTTAATCGTTCGAAATCTCAATAGTATTTAACAAAGGTCTGTGAAGATAACTCCACATATATCTCAAAAAGATTCATAATAAGAAAGTTAATTCTATTTCAAATAACCTTAAGGGAGCTGAATTTAAATCAACTAAAACTAGTGCTGGCATTGTATATCATTTAACTAAAAGACGAATACGTAAGATGTGTGAGTAATTAATATAGCATGATTGCGTCCAAACACATAGTCCTAAACTTTTGCGTTGAGTGCTGTCTCAACATGCTATAATATGGGTTTCTAAAAAGAGACTCCTCAAAATATTATCTCCTTAATAAGTGGTATCAGAGCTGATGGAACAAGGACAAAAGTGTGTGACGTGGGCAAAACCGACATAGCTTACAACCACAGGAGGAGGAGATTGTTGAGTATACATGTGTGAATATAACATTGAAAAGACGTAAGAAGTGTAAGTGGTTAATATAGCATAGTTGAGTCCAAACTCATAAGGTAAAGCTTTTGGGTTGAGTGCTATCTCAACATACTATATTATTGGCTCACTAAAATACTGTCAAAAATATGAATGTCCTTAATAGTTCGAAAACTCAATAGTGTTTAACAAAGATCTGTGAAGGTAACTCCACATCTATCTGAGAGACGAAAGTTAATTCTACTCCAAATAACCTAATTAAAGGGAGCTGAATGTAAATCAACTAAAACTAGTGCTAGTATTGTGCAACATTCTCAAGTAGTAGCGTTCTCTTAGCAATCAAAAGACAAAGGCAATGCTACTTGAGAATGCTAAGTAGCATTTCTTTGGTTGTTTAGTAAAAGACATTTATTTAAAAATAATAATAATAATAATAATAATAAAGAGAGAAAAAGAAAATATAGCGCCAATTTATACTTTATGACTAGATTAAATTTTCTTAATATATAAGGTGAAGAAAAGACTGACGACTTAACAATGGGCCCGAATAACATACTATTTTCGAAAATTCACAATCTCATATTATTCTTCTTTTTTTTTTTAATTCGACAATCCATTGGCACATTTCTTTGTTTGCTCTTATGAGAGGAGACTGAAATGATAAGATATATAGAATTTGTTTCTTAAGATAATTTAACATAATTTTATGGAACAAGTATTTAGGGAGTGTTTGACAAACCCTTCTCCACCATTTTTCCTTTGTTGTTGTAGCCGACATCAGGGACGAAGCCAAAGATTCTAATGGGGAGAGGCCAAAAAAATTATATATGA
>NC_081546.1:19783196-19795328 GCF_901000735.1 Corylus avellana
GCTAAAACCAGCACATCAGAAATAAATCAAATTTAATAATAATAATAATAATAATAATAATAATTTGGAACATAAATAATTTCTGACGTGCTGGTTTTGGCACGTCAGAAACTTGCACGTCAGAAATTTCTGACGTGCTAAAACTTGCACGTCAGAAATAAACCAAATTTTTTTATTAAAAAAAAAAAAAAAATTGGAATTTTTTCTGTCTCAAAAATAAAATAAAATGGGTCTAGATAGTGCCACATTTTTTCGGTCTCAAAATCGTTAGCACATTGGTCTGCTCCTGTAGAAATAACCGATTGCGAAATTTCTGATGCAGCCCCAGAAAACAATTCAAATCTCACCACTGCTTGACCATTCCAACTAATGGCCAATGAACCAGAAGTTGTGACCTGGTTTGCTGGTGTATTCGAACTATTTACACCAGATGCTTGTCTTTCTTGATTCCGAGAGGATGTCATACCAACATTTCTCCTTTGCTCACAAGGCGGCGTTACTTTTTTCAGTATCCTGTTTCCAATATCACCCAAGACATCACCTCCTTTTCGTGCAGAGATAGGCTTCCTCCCCTTTCTACCAGAGCCAGAAAGTCTTGATCTCACTTTACCATCTGCATGCACACCAACGCCATCACCACCAAATAAACATTTCAAATTAAAACTTCCAAGATAAAAAGTCATGACAACATATGTTTCATGAATTCATGTCCATAAATCAAAAGTAGGGACCTTGTTTCTACCCATCTAATTCTCCTGCATTGTCCCCAGACTCATAATTTGGATCCATTCTAGGATCAGTGTACTTCCGGAATCTCGTACAGTCTGCGCTGATGTTCATCAGGTGAGTTCAAAATCTAATTTCTGACATGCTGGCTTTGGCACGTCAGAAATTTCTGACGTACCAAAACCAGCACGTCAGAAACTATTTAGATTTTTATATATAATACCTAATTATAATTATAATTAATTGTAATTTTTGACGTGTTACTTAGACACGTCAAGAAGTTTTGACGTGTTAGAAATGACACGTCAAAAACTTTTGACGTGTCAAAAGAACACGTCAAAAATTTTTGACGTGTCATCCTAACACGTCAAAACTTTTTGACGTGTTAAAATCTAACACGTCAAAAATGTTTTTTTTGACGTGTCTATAACATTTTTTGACGTGTCTATTTAGACATGTCAAAATTTATTGACGTGGCAAACATGAGTTACTGTTTGCCACGTCAATAAAGTGCAGGTTTTTTGTAGTGATAAGAATGAATGAATGAGATGGTGAAGATACATTAAGCAACAAGAAAAAAAAAATGGAGAATATGAAAACCATGGGCATGAAACAAGGGTAGACAGAATAGAAAAAGAAGAAGAAAAGAGGAGGAAGTGAGGAGCAAAAATAAGCCCAAAATACAAAAAAATTTAAAAAACCGGTTACCCGATCTGGATAACAGGGTACAAACCGGAACTGGTCGGTTATCGTATCACTGGGAACCAATTACCCGGTTCTAGTTTTCCAAAATCAATAACCGGGGTACCGCAGTTCCGATTCCCAGTTTTGGCCAATAACCGGGAACTGGGACCGGCTTGCCCCTACTAAAAATTGTTGTCAAATGAGTCTAGAGTTATTATGTTGGGGAAAATATAACTCTTCGAATTATCACCTAATTTGCAATTACGCATTTAAACTTTAAAAGTGATATCAAGGCTCTACATACTACCATTGCATGTCAAATTGACACTTCTGAATTTTCTTCTAGAAATACACTCTTAAAGTTGACACGCGGTAGTAGTATGAGAGGTCTCGATGTCACTTTTTAAAGTTTAGAGGTGTAAGTGCCAAAAAGGTGTTAATTCATAGGGCTAAATATATTTTTCCCTACTATCTTTATGTTTTTTTCTTCTTCTTTTCTTTATATTTCCAAAGATTGCGGACCACATGCCAAATTATTTATTTTATTATGAGAAAGATGCGTTATACAATTATCACCGCTATATGGTCTAATCTTCTTTACCTTTATTCAATGTTCACACGAGAATTAGAGAGGCAAGACATGGGTGATTACTGATTAGAGATCTTTTTTGTTTTGCTTTTATGCATCATCAAAAAATTTTAATGTTCAGAGGTTTTGAAGAGTCAATGATTCAGGTCTTTCTAATGGGGTCAATGGGGAAGATGGGTAGGAAAATCCCTCACCTGATCAGTAGATTCTTCGATTGTGGTATAAAGGAATTTTTCAAACCACAGACCAATTATCACATGGGTACCCTTCGACTTGCTCTAATCTCAGCCCGTATTATAAAGTCTTCCATATCCAATTTCCAAGTCAACTACTGTACCGACTTCAACTGAGAAACTATATGTTATATAGTGAAGAAAGAAGGAAATAAATTATTCACACACGTTATTTCCTCCTCTTTTTTTTTTCTTTTTTTTCTTTTTTTTTCTTCCTTTTTTGGCCTGATTCTGAATTCTTATGACAAGATCTGTAAAAGATAAAGACTCTCATAAGATAATCTCTAGTCTTATCTTAACAGACTCAAGATAACAAGCTGCAATTGAAACACTTCAGATTAGGATAATTACATATTTGAAATTGTATAGATAGATTACATTTGTAACATCCCCAGTCCGTTAAGACTGAGTTTGCCACTTTTCTTCTTTTTCAACAAAAATTCTTGCAAAGATCTATAAGGTCTATCAGAGTACTTGATTTTAAAAGATACAATAAATGCGTAAAACATTTTTTTTCAAGAGATTTTATTACAAGCGGAATTAGAAAACATTAAACTTTAGTTGCGGAATATCATATCATTACAATAACTTATATGAAAAGACTTTGAAAATTAATAATTATTCCCACCCCATTCCGGCCTCCTATTCCAGCATCCTTTCTACCTGAAAACAAGAAATAAAACTGAATGAGCCCAAAGGGGCCCAGCAAGTAAAATCCACAACCATAAATAGTTTTACTCCTTGTTCTCAGTTTTGAAAATCATTTTCGCAAATAAATATAATTCTAGCCATAATAATATCTGTATGTACGGTTGCATCTCCCGTAACATATACATACTATTACATCTAGTAATAGATCATCGTTGTAAATCATCTTTATAAATCATCATCATAATGCATCATTATAAATAATCTTTGTAAATCATCTTAGCATATCTTCGTTGAAAATATAGTATCATTTTCTCATAATAAGGCCCATGTACACTATTACCCCTGTGTACGAGGGTTGCGGGTCCTTGTGACCATGGCACTGAACTGTGGCCACAGCCATGCCCGACCGTCAATTAACTCTTTCTTGGTGCACTCAACGGTCTAGTTGATGGAATACCACCTTCTGGCATAGCCTCCTTCAGTGGTTTCGCCTCCATCCGAGTATCGGTACCGAACTCTCATCTTATCTTATCTTGGGGCCAAAAATACTCTCCTCCATACATGTGCCCTCATTTCATAAACATTTATCTCATCTCTTGTACTTTTCTTTGTACTTCTTTTGATGCATCTTAGGGCAACATGTAGGAGGGTTTATCATCTTTTTTTTCTTTCTTATAATCATCATCATTTCTCAACTTTCTTTTCTTAAAATGGAAACTTTTCCAAATATAAACTTGTTGTGCTTAAAAAGCATTTAAAGAAATATAAACTTTCTAAATAATTCTTTTAGAAATCCTTCATGCATGCAACATAACTTCATAATACGTAAATAAAATAATCATTTACAATTTACTAAAGAATGAATAAATAGCATGACATGAAGTAACTTTAGAAGGGGTAGTGAATTTACTTACCTCTAGACTGAAGCTAAAAGTGGTATGAAGGAATCTAGTTGCTCCAATATGACTAACACCACTAGTATATCTTTTGAAACTAATTTCTAAAGTCCGCTATCTCTTGTGTTCTTTCTTTCTTGTAGCGCTTGGTCTCGCCCTTTCTCTCTCTGTTCTGAGTAAACACTCTTAGAAAGAAGAAAGACCGAGTAAAAAGCGGAAGAAGGAAGAATATATGCAAGAGATGGGAGAGGAGATGAGTGGTGAAAATTCTGAAGGAGAAGAGCTCTATTTATAGGAGAAAATCAAACACTATTCTACCGTCAATTTACAATTATACCCTCATTTTACTATTTCACCAACCCTATACTATTTCACCAACCCTATACTATTCCCTATACTATTCTACCTTCTTATTCTACCATCCTTATACCTACCATTTACTATCCTATTATTTCACCAATTACCATTCTCTAATTACCACTCTCATAAATTTCCCAAGAATTAAAATCCTTAGCTACAATGGATATTAAAATAACATCATTATCAAAATAATCTATTTAAATAGCTTTGAAAATTCTGGGACACTACAATCTTCCCTCCTTATTAGAATTTCGTCCTCGAAATTAAAACCTATAATATTATCGTCCAATCTTCAAGTTGAGGGATTCAGATAATATTCCTTTCAATCCTTCATCAAAGCTTACTCTCTTTTATCATATTGAAATTCCATCTCCTTCTTCTATGAGTAAATCTTATTCACAGTCTAAAGTCTCAATTTCTGCAATCATTCATCAATTCACACTAAAATCTTACCTCAAAATCTTTTCCATTTTTTTTTTCCAACCTCAATAACAACAATCGAGTTATTCATCAATAGTCCACAGTCAAGGTTTAAACATCAAATTAATAAATCATGTGATCAATAGTCCATACCTCCAAACATCATAATCCTCCTTGCAAGCCTGCAATAATTCTCTCGATCTAATTAAATCAATCTTCAAAAAGGTGTAAAAATCATTCCTGCCTATATTCTCTTTAGTATCTCAGTATTCCAAATCATGCATACGAAATTTTAATATGATGCTCTAATAATTATTAACTTCTCACCATCATAAACCTGTAAAAGTAAATAGCACCAACATCATTACATGAATATACCTCAGAAGTGACATCATAATTCGATTCATTCTAAATACACAACCGTTTCTATTTTCTCATCCCAACTTTTGTGTTGATGCTACAATATCAGCGAAAATCTTTCAGTACTACATCTTTACTTGATAAATCATAACTCAACAATAGAAACTCGTAATTATGATTTCAACTCAAACGAAATACATGATTACATCAAATGTAAGATTCTCATCCATTCTTGACTAATACATATTGTGCTTGCTGCGTTCTAGAGATGAAATTGATAAGCAAGCAAAGTAGGATATGGGTAAGTTTCCAAGCTGGATGTTCCAAAGTACACATGCTATAATTTCTCTCCCTTGGGTCTTGCAAGGTCAAGAAGAGAAAAGAGAGAAAGATAGTCCTGTTGCTTTCTAGAAATGAAGATTTGAAAAGCATTTCAGGACATGGCATGTATGTGAGACTTTCAAAATACCCACATCGGATGCTCTCTCTCTTCTGTCATTTACGAAGACTGAGAAGAAAAGAGAGATATTTAGCCTGAGAAGCATGATCAAGGATAATCTTGCTTCTCAGGACATGATCAACGATAATCTTGCTTCAATGGTTTACTACTGAGAGTATAAGGAGTTGGGTTTGTGAATCAAGTCGTGAGCTGCATTTTTTTTTTCTCTTGAGGATACGCTCAACTAGGAGGAAAAGTCGAGCTTTCATTGTATGGAAGGCTATTAACAGAAGATTTCAGGCGAAGGGGTATGATCAGAAGGCATGTGTTGCAATGGAGAAAGAGGTGGGAATTTATAGGAAAGATTTCTGGTAATGAACGAGCGCGTGGTGCGCGTTGGCATGACAATTCATTCAGTTGCCCACGCATGGTATTCGAAGTCGTTGATTGAACAGTGGGTTTGAAAAATGAGCTCAGTCGAATTTATGACAGGAGACAAGATCCTACTTCCACGGGATCTTTTGACAAAATTTCCATCGCGGCCCGAGGTCGCCTAACGCTTTGTTGTTTACTGTTTATTTCACCTGAAGTGAAAAATTCCTTTAAAGCCACTCGTCTGCTGCTTCCAGAAACTTCACAAAAATTTCTTCAGTTCCTAACGCTTAGTCTCTTCTCAGTACTTCATCTCTCCCAATTTCTTCGTATTCTCAACTATTTTTCCTTACTCTCCTAAATATGGGAGTATCATCATCATCCGTTAACAACCTCGATTTGAATGTTGCTCCTGCAGCACAACCCATTGTTATGCCTGACGTGCAACCGGAGGTGCCTGTTGTTCCCCCTGAAGTGCCTGCTATACATCCCGTCGTACCTGTTGCACACCCTAATGAACCTGCTGCATATCCTAACGTATGGCAGCCAACTTTTGTCTTTGACAATCGTCCTATCACTATTCACGATTCTGTCATGCTCCATGATTCTACTACTGTAGCAGTGGCCAAAGGTTTCGTAATTCCACGGGATCAAACGTTCTTAGCTGATAGGTCGGATACTGATGCTATTAATAGCTCATTGGCATTCAGTATCCAAGGTGCTGCTTCAGTTTCTGACATGGCACAACGTTTGAGTGCCAGAAATGTTGAGCTGAAAGTCTCAAGAAACCAAATCGGGGTCTTACAGCGACTGCTCAAATACTACAAACGAAAACACGTGGATTTGAAGCAGGAGAATACTCAGCTGAAAAAGATGATGTTATCTTACGCAGAATACTTGGGACCAAAGATGCTAGAAATGGAGAAGAATACCGAACGTCTCCAGCGACAGCACGAAAAACTCCGGGTCGATGTTCAGGGGTGTTGCAAGTCTCTCCGCACACGCTCTAGTCAGGTACCTCATTAGAAATAAATATTCTCTTTGATAATTCAATTATATAAATATATACGATTCTGCTCATACTAGGTTTTCTCTATGCAGAAATAATCTTCCTGGAGCAGCTCTGAGGAATCATCTGCTCATCATTACCACGTGTCTCTTTATGCAACAAATTCCTTTTTTTTTTTTTTTTTTGATGGACACTGGTATGTAATATTATAAGGAGCTTGTTCTCCAAACATTTCTTTTCGTAATCATTCAGTGCTCATTCAATATTCATTATGAAATCATTCTGTCATTGTAATAACTTCCTTTAAACAAACAATCTGTTTAAAAAGTTAATCACTCAATAAAACATCTAAGTATGCACCATCACATGTTATCAACCTCTAAAATACCTTAATATCATTGAACATATATCTTATAAGAGAAATTTAGATCATGTCACTATATTATATCACTGTATTATATTGTCTTTCAACTCTTACCTTTATGCTTCAATTTACCTCAAGAATAATAATCCATTATCTTTACTTAGTAAAAGAAAATTATATCAAAAGCTTTGGCATGTAACTAAAATTTCTCATAATTTCATATCCACTAATGCCTCAAAATTTAAATATTATCCACAACCTAGGAGCATCAATTCATCCTCAAAACTTTAAGCATCACTTCAATATAATTTACCTCAATTACAGAAAACCTAGCACCTCAAATTCTAAGAATCACCTCAAAGATTTCATGAATTGTACCTTAAAGTCATCACAATCATTTGAAAATATCAAAATCCTTAAACCACAACTTTATATATCAAAATATCTTATAGATTCTAGGGTATACCTCATTTGCATTTATCCCTGCAATACTTAGGCATTCACTTCATGCCACTACGTAATCATTATTCATCGATCCATATATTATAACATCAATCATAGTATCATTATTGTCATCGACCAAACCTTAGCCATTACCAAAAACTCATATAAACTCTTATATCATTAATTCAGTTCAAGAATCATTTCACCACCGACATCCATAAGACTATTCATTACCAAGTCACTTACACAATTTGTCTCACAACCTAAATCCATAAAACCATTTTGTCACCAAGTTAATTACACAAATCATCACGCAACCTAAATCTATAAAATCATCATACGATTTTTAAATCATGATCAATAATCTTTTCTAAATCCTCGAGACACCTTAAAATATACCCTTATCAATCGATACTCTAGAAAACTGCCGCAAATCCAAATAGGCAGATACTATAGATCACAACCTATCTATAAAATAAAAATTCATCTCCGTCATTAACATGATCACAATAATAAAATCCTCCAAATTAATCACACTAAGATGATTTTTTTTTTTTTTTTTTTTTAACAAAAAAATTAACCATTAGAAAAATGCTCATGCATCATTTATTAGAGACCACACAACAATGCACACTCTACTTGGCCGGAATGTGGCTTCTCATTAACCCCCCAAATTTTTTTTTTTTTTTTTTTTTTTTTTTTGAAAAGTCTGCCAGAACCTTATAACCTTTGCTCTGATACCAAAATTGTAACATCCCCAGCCCGTTAAGGCTGAGTTTGCCACTTTTCTTCTTTTTCAACAAAAATTCTTGCAAAGATCTATAAGGTCTATCAGAGTACTTGATTTTAAAAGATACAATAAATGCGTAAAACATTTTTTTTCAAGAGATTTTATTACAAGCGGAATTAGAAAACATTAAACTTTAGTTGCGGAATATCATATCATTACAATAACTTATATGAAAAGACTTTGAAAATTAATAATTATTCCCACCCCATTCCGGCCTCCTATTCCAGCATCCTTTCTACCTGAAAACAAGAAATAAAACTGAATGAGCCCAAAGGGGGCCCAGCAAGTAAAATCCACAACCATAAATAGTTTTACTCCTTGTTCTCAGTTTTGAAAATCATTTTCGCAAATAAATATAATTCTAGCCATAATAATATCTGTATGTACGGTTGCATCTCCCGTAACATATACATACTATTACATCTAGTAATAGATCATCGTTGTAAATCATCTTTATAAATCATCATCATAATGCATCATTATAAATAATCTTTGTAAATCATCTTAGCATATCTTCGTTGAAAATATAGTATCATTTTCTCATAATAAGGCCCATGTACACTATTACCCCTGTGCACGAGGGTTGCGGGTCCTTGTGACCATGGCACTGAACTGTGGCCACAGCCATGCCCGACCGTCAATTAACTCTTTCTTGGTGCACTCAACGGTCTAGTTGATGGAATACCACCTTCTGGCATAGCCTCCTTCAGTGGTTTCGCCTCCATCCGAGTATCGGTACCGAACTCTCATCTTATCTTATCTTGGGGCCAAAAATACTCTCCTCCATACATGTGCCCTCATTTCATAAACATTTATCTCATCTCTTGTACTTTTCTTTGTACTTCTTTTGATGCATCTTAGGGCAACATGTAGGAGGGTTTATCATCTTTTTTCTTTCTTATAATCATCATCATTTCTCAACTTTCTTTTCTTAAAATGGAAACTTTTCCAAATATAAACTTGTTGTGCTTTAAAAAGCATTTAAAGAAATATAAACTTTCTAGATAATTCTTTTAGAAATCCTTCATGCATGCAACATAACTTCATAATACGTAAATAAAATAATCATTTACAATTTACTAAAGAATGAATAAATAGCATGACATGAAGTAACTTTAGAAGGGGTAGTGAATTTACTTACCTCTAGACTGAAGCTAAAAGTGGTATGAAGGAATCCAGTTGCTCCAATATGACTAACACCACTAGTATATCTTTTGAAACTAATTTCTAAAGTCCGCTATCTCTTGTGTTCTTTCTTTCTTGTAGCGCTTGGTCTCGCCCTTTCTCTCTCTGTTCTGAGTAAACACTCTTAGAAAGAAGAAAGACCGAGTAAAAAGCGGAAGAAGGAAGAATATATGCAAGAGATGGGAGAGGAGATGAGTGGTGAAAATTCTGAAGGAGAAGAGCTCTATTTATAGGAGAAAATCAAACACTATTCTACCGTCAATTTACAATTATACCCTCATTTTACTATTTCACCAACCCTATACTATTTCACCAACCCTATACTATTCTACCCCTATACTATTCTACCTTCTTATTCTACCATCCTTATACCTACCATTTACTATCCTATTATTTCACCAATTACCATTCTCTAATTACCACTCTCATAAATTTCCCAAGAATTAAAATCCTTAGCTACAATGGATATTAAAATAACATCATTATCAAAATAATCTATTTAAATAGCTTTGAAAATTCTGGGACACTACAACATTATCCCAAAAAAATTTGTATATTTGAATTTGAATTTTAACTCTTCATATTATATATATCATTAGCCTATGCTAGATTACAGCAAGGTGGAAAATATTAAATTCTTTGAGTTTACATGGTATCAGAGCTACCAAAAGACTAACGTCAAAATCTCCTTTTACAGAATTTTTTCTTACATTTATTTATTTTCTTCTTTCTTTCCCTCACGTCATTCACCTGCTGCTCATCAATGGCAGCCGAACCCACTCCTCCTCAACTTGTTACCTTCTCTAACTTCAACCTCAACAAACTCACTCAAGACAATTAACCTACATGGTTGCCCCAAGTCATTCCACATCTCAAAGGAGGTAATCTTTTTGGGTATGTTGATGGATCTATTCCATGCCCACCGCCCTCCATCACCACCGCGAAGGAGCACATCTCCTCCACTACGAAGAATCTGGCCTGTCTCCACTAGGAGATGCAAGATCAAATCATCCTCGGCTTCCTCACCTCCGCCATATCGGAAAGGATGATATCTCATGTTGCAAACTGCAAAATGTCCCACCAAGCTTGGACCAAATTAGAGACCCTTTTTGCGTCTCAATCCAAAGCACGTATTTTAAATGTGCATTTTCAGTTGGCCACTTTGAAGGAAGCCAACCTATCCATCGTTGATTATTTCCACAAGTTTCAGACTCTCATCGATGCCCTTGTAGCCATCAATAAACCTCTCAATGACCTTGAGAAACAATCGTTTCTCCTTGCAGGACTTGGTTCATAATACACCCCTTTTGTCACCCTCTTACAACAAGAGTTGACACCCTCTCCATTGAAGAAATTTATGGTCACCTATTGGCCCATGAGCTACGTCCAGCCATGGACGTCTCAGATATAGCCGTGCATCTTGCCTCCCAAAATTAGGGCTGGGCACGGGTCGGGACGGGGCGGGGATTGGGTTTTTTTCCACCCGACCCACACCTTGCGGGTTTGGAATTTTCCAACCCGCCACCCGAGCCCAATGACCAACATCCGCGCGGGTCGGGTAATATGCGGTGAGGGTTAAATATGTGCCGGTCTTGCGGATCTTGCAGGTCGGGTCGGGTTTTTCGGCATGGCATTTTTGTAATTTTTTGGGCTAGGCCCAAAAGGCCACATCTATATGGACTTTTTTTTTTTTTTTTTGAACCAGAATATGGGCTTTTTGTTGGGTCTAAGCCTAAAAGGCTACACCTATAATAATATTTTGGCTTTTTTTTTGGCTTTCAATCTTTCATAAAAATGATATTTTGGCTTTCATAAAAATATGGTTAGATTTCTTTTTTTATCAAAAAGATGAGGAAAAAAACAAACAAAAAAATTACTTAACACCCATAGTTTATAGTTACATCAAAGCAACAACAAAAATTCATTACTTCAAACTAAAAGCAACAAAACCCAACAAAATGCAACTTCAAGTAAAATGACTAATCATCCAGAATACAACTTCAACTTCAAGTCCAGGATGCAACTTCAACTTCAAGTCAAGTCAGTAAAGTCACTAATCATTCTCAAGTAACTTCAAAAAGATGAGGAAAAAAACAAACCGAAAAATTAGTTAACACCCATAATTTATAGTTAAATCAAAGCAACAACAAAAATTCATTAGTTCAAACTAAAAGCAACAAAACCCAACAAAATGCAATTTAAAGTAAAATGACTAATCATCTATAATGCAACTTCAACTTCAAGTCACTAATCATCCTCAAGTAACTTCAAAAAGATGAGGAAAAAAACAAACCGAAAAATTACTTAACACCCATAGTTTATAGTTACATCAAAGCAACAACAAAAATTCATTACTTCAAACTAAAAGCAACAAAACCCAACAAAATGCAACTTAAAGTAAAATGACTAATCATCCAGAATGCAACTTCAACTTCAAGTCACTAATCATCCTTAAGTAAAATGCTGATGTTCTTCAAAGTTACTTCTACAAAGAATGAAAAAAAAAAAAAAAAAAAAAAAAAACATTACAATATCAATTGAAACCGATAAATGAAATTTGTAAATAGCAAAATATATTAAGCAAACTAAAATGAATAAATGATGAAAAAA
>NC_081546.1:19795487-19797821 GCF_901000735.1 Corylus avellana
AAAAAAAAAAAAAAAAAAACATTACAATATCAATTGAAACCGATAAATGAAATTTGTAAATAGCAAAATATATTAAGCAAACTAAAGTGAATAAATGATGAAAAAATTAAGGGCTTCGATCTTAACCAATTTTGTGAACATATCAATGCTTCAACCGTACTTGGGGCCAATGAACTTCGAAAATGATCCAACACACGTCCTCCGGTGCAAAAAGCCGACTCTGAAGCAACTGTTGCAATGGTAATAGCCAACACATCTCATGCTATTTTGGCAACTATTGGGAATTTGGTTGAGTTCACCTTCCACCAATTTAAAATATCAAAATTAGCATTCGCTTTTTCAACATCCTCTACCTCCGATTTGTTTTCAATATCACTTTTAGAAGTTAGGTACTTATGGAACCTATTCATGAAGTAAAGGTTAGCATTCTCACTTTCTTCTATTTTCATTGAGGAACCTTGAGGCAATCCACTACTATGTAGAACTTGAGATGAACTCTCTCCCGAGCTGTAGTGATCATATAATTTGTTAAGGATTGACTTCAATTTTTTCTTCATTTCATTACATCTATCAACACCAAGAACATCTTTGAACCAATATTCTAAAGACACCAATTTGGTTCGTGGATCAAGTATAACCGCAACAAACATCATCAAGTTAACCCTATCATTGTTCTCAAGATCCCTCCAATATTTATTGTACTTCGTCATCATCTTCTCCGCCATAGTACTCAATACATAATCACCATTATCAATATACTCTTGTAAATGCATTTGAATGCCACAAATTTGTTGAAAGTACATATTAGAAGTACAATACAAAGACCCCAAAATTCGAATTGTTGCATCACAAAAAAGTTTGAGAAACTTGAGAAAAATCTTAATACGACTCCAATCGGCACAAGTAGGAGGTCCTAAACCATTTTTCTCATTCTTTTCCTCAGTCAATGTAGGCTTAAAGGTCTTATCAAGCTCTTCCATAAGTTGGAAAGCAGCTCAACATTTTTTGGCACCTTCCAACATCAAAAATGTAGAGTTCCATCTAGTGGGAACATCAAGACACAACAAACCCTTGAAATCAAGTTGTTCTCTTTCAATACAAGCCTTAAACTTGTCTAATCTTGCAGGTGAAGACTTCACATACTTCACCGTAGTTCTAACCCTCACAATGGACTCATCAATCTCTTTCAAACCATCACTCACAATAACATTTAGTATGTGTGCACAACACCTAATATGCATAAACTGACTCTCTAATATGGCGCCCTCCTTATTACTAGTTCTCCTCTTCACAAACTCCAAAGCACCATCATTGGTAGAAGCATTGTCAATTGTGATAGTAAAAATGTTACGAATACCCCACTCAAGCATACACGACAAAATCTTCTCCCCAATGGTATCAGCTTTGTGATTAGGAATTAAACAAAAGTTTAAAATTCTTTTGTGTAAGTTCCAATCACTATCAACAAAATGAGAGGTGATTACCATGTAATTAAGGTCTTGAATCGAAGTCCACGTATCAGTGGTAAGACAAACCCGAACCCCAGTTGTCATAAACATTGCCCTCAACTTTTCCTTCTCGGACAAGAAGAGCTTACCACAATCCTTCATCATAGTATAACGAGAATGAATTGAAAACCTAGGCTCAACTATATTCATGAAATCCCGAAACCCTTCACCTTCCACAAACCTAAATGGAAACTCATCCTTAATTATCATCTTAGCAATTGCTTCCCTTATTTTCGCAGCATTGTATTTAGTAATCACCAAATTACCAACAAATCCTTCTCCCACTGCCATTTGGCCTTCCCTCTTACCCTCAAAACTTAACTTTGATTGTGACTTATCATCTTTATCAAACCTACCGGGATAGTTTTTGCAAGTATTCCTCAAATGCCCAAGCATGGCATTTTTACCATGCTTTCTAGTGTGACAACTAAACAATTTGTTACAATAGTTGCATTGTGATTTAGGATCCTTAGGATCACCCCCCTCTAACTTGGTAAAATGTTCCCACACCACTAATGTTTTCTCAAATTTTATAGGTTTTGGTGGGAGAGCTGAACTAGGGTTAGGAATAGATGACACAGAACTAGAACCAACAGCACTACTTGAATGACCATCCATGAGTCTACAATAAGTGGAAAAAAAAAACAAATTAATACTGCATAATCAGACCTAACATAATCACACCATAAATTATTAACAACTAACAAGAATCCTTAACAAAAATTGCCTATCAAAATAAAACCCTATCAAGAAAATCAAACCCAACATAATCAGACCTTTGCAGAACTTATTTCACAACTCATATCAGAGTTTTCTAGCACAAAGA
>NC_081546.1:19797921-19801541 GCF_901000735.1 Corylus avellana
GTATTCATCTTTCTCAGCATCGTTATATGCTAGACATTTTACAGAGAACAAAAATGGCTGATGCAAAACCTGTTTGCACTCCAATGTCTACTTCAGTTATTTTATCTGCCTTTGATGGTGAGGTATTTTCGGATCCCACACTGTACCGAAGTACAATCGGTGTTCTATAATATCTGTCTATTACCCAACCCGACATACCCTTTACAGTGAACAGATTGTCATAGTTCATGCACAAACCCTTACTACCTCACTGGCAGGTTACCAAAAGGCTATTGAGAGATCTAAAAGAAACTATTCATCTTGGTTTTAAAATCTAACAGTCCACATCCAATAGACTGCAAGCATTCACTGATGCCGACTGGGCTGGGTGTCAAGACGATCGTCAGTCTACAGGAGGGTACTGTGTCTTTCTTAGGAAGAATCTAATTTCATGGAGTTGTAAAAAGCAAGCAACAGTGGCTCAGTCAAGTACGGAAGCTGAATACAAGGCACTAGCAAACACTGCAGCAGAATTATTGTGGCTCCAATCCCTTTTATGCGAACTGGGGATCACTGTCTCACATCCTCTAGTCTTGTGGTGTGACAACATAGGCACCAAGTATCTCTCATCCAATCCGGTCTTTCATGCTCGAACCAAACACGTGGAAATTGACTTTCATTTTGTTAGGGATATGGTAGCTTCAAAATCTCTAGACATTCGGTTTATCTCATCCAAAGATCAAGTTGCAGATATCTTCACCAAGCCTTTATCCTCAATCTGGTTTTCAAATCTACGTGACAAGCTCAAAGTTGTTATACCCCCACTGAGCTTGAGGAGAAGTGTAAAAGATAAAGACTCTCACAAGATAATCTCCAGTCTTATCTCAACAGACTCAAGATAACAAGCTGCAATTGAAACACTTCAGATTAGGATAATTACATATTTGAAATTGTATAGATAGATTGCATTATCTCAAAAGAATTTGTATGTTTAAATTTGAATTGTAACCCTTCATATTATATATATCATCAGCCTATGCTAGATTACAGCAAGGTGGAAAATATTAAATTCTCTGAGTTTACAAGATCAATCACTATTAGCTCAACCCTAACAGCGAATTAAGTATTAAGTATAGTTTTGATGTGTAGTTCGAATTAGTCATAGTCTAGGTCTAAAATATTGGGTTGAAGTGTGCTTGAACTGATTCTTAAAACTTTGTATATCTCTTACATGAATAAACATGAAGAGGAACGAGACAAAGATAAGGTATGGGATTTCACCTCTTTTCCGTAGCCAATTATTTTTAAGGGAAATGCTTGGTGTTCTTCTAGTGTTCTCCTAGTGTTCTCTCAATTGTGATGTGGCTTTTAAAATCACCAATAGATTAAACGTCAACAATAATAATCCCAAATTCAACGGTAATTTTAAAAGCCACATCACAGTTGGGAGAATACTATGAGAACACTAGAAGAACACCTAGCATTTCCCTTAATTTAATGAGGGAGGAAAATAAAATGTTAAATCACCACTTAACCTAAAAGCTTAAGGGCTTATTTGGTTCACAGAATGCTTATTCCATCAAGAAAGGCCCAAAGGGAATAGTTATTACTGGGAATAAAAGGAGAGTGAAATGAAATAGTTATTCCGATTCTTTAGTTTGATAACAACACATGCAAAAACTGAAATTTAATCAAAATTACTAAAAACCTCATGCTATTTATTTCTTATTCTTTCTTTTTTTCAACTCACATAAAAAAAAAATAGAAAAATAGAAAATAAAGTGGGTGGCCGACCACCCACAGAAACGGCCGGGGCCACCCCAGACCACCCCTGAAGCAAATTTGGGGTGGTCGTAGTCACGCCCAAATGCAACGGGGTGGCCGCACCACCCCCAGACGCCTCGTGCATGGTCCCCCAGCCTCTTTTGTTATTTTTCATGTTTTATTTTTTATTTTTTATTTTATTTTTTGTATAAGTTTAAAATAAAATAAAAAATATTATGGGTGTTTTTGAAAAATGTATTTCATTTTTTAATGAATAACTATTCCTTTCACATTTTTAGAAGAATAACTATTTCTCTATGTAAGGGATTAATCATTCCCACATGAATAACTATTCCTAGGAATAAACCTATACCAAACAAAAGAATTACTATTCCATTTCAGGGGTCTATTCTACAAACCAAACATGGCCTAAGTTAAATGAAGAGATAAATTTAATCATTTAATAAATATTTTAACATTTCCCCTCACATGTGGACTCAAACTCCCTTTTAATAGATGAAGCCAAACACTTGAAAATTTTAATTGAAATTGTTGTAGATCATAGAGGCCCAAGCTTTGCCAAACGAGTCGTCGGTCATTATCTTTATATTTTTCTTTTTTTTCTTTTTTTGCCTGATTATGGAATTATCTTTCTAAATTTTCTTCTTTTCTTTATATTTCCAAAGATTGTGGGTCATATGCCAAATTATTTGTTATACAATTATCACCACTATATGGTCTAATCTTCTTCGATCACCTTTATTCAATATTCACTCGAGAATCAGCTAGAGAGGTAATTTCATGGGTGATTGGAAATCTTTTTCGTTTTGGTTTTATTCAGAGGTTTCGAAGAATGTAGGAGTCAAGTACGTCGTCAAGTCTTTCTAATGCAGATCAATGGAAAAGATGGGTAGGAAAATCCCAAAGCACAGACCAATTATTATCACATGGGTACCCCTCAATTTACTCTAATCTCAGCCTGCATTACAAGTCTTCCATATCCAATTTCCAAGCCATCAACTACTACCGAGTTAAACTCGATCATCAGAAAATATAAATGTTATGTCATGAAGAAAGAAGGATTATAAAGAGAGAATCCTGTATGTGTACCGTTTATAAGGATTGTGCTGATATTAATTAGTTTCTTGATACATCGTTTATAAACATCAATCATTGCAGTTATATGTATCACATAATTTGAAGATATTGTTCAAAATCTTCAAGAACATGTGGATTTAGTTACAATGTTATGTTCACAAGTATAGTTTTGATGTGTAGTCGAATTAGTCATAATTTAGGTCTACGACATTTAGTAGATATGTGCTTGAATTAGTTGTTAACATTTTGTCTACTCCATGAATAAACATGAAAAGAAATAAGCCAAGATTTTGAATTTAACCCCCTTTTCGTAGAACCAATTAGTTTAGTGATGGAAGGAAAGGAAATCGAATATTGATAATCTTTTAAAGACAATTGGAGTAGTTCATAATGAAAAATAGCATGTGGATACTATAGGCTAGTGTTTACTAGCTAATGTAGTAGTACATTCAAATTCTATCTTAATAGTATTATTGGCAACAAAACTAAATATGAGTGAACTAAGACAACATTTAGTAACAAATATGTATGTAACATATCAACATGCATATAAATAAGACAAAACGATTGGTTCTGCAACATTTCTTTTATTTGATATTGGAATCTGTTAGGGGTAAATAGCATTAAGGCTTAAGCCTTCCAATAAGCCTTTCCCCCTCCCCTCTCTGCTAGGGTTTCATCTCTAGCAGAGAGTGCCGTCGGAGGTTCTCCCCCTCTGGCCCTTCTCCCCTCTCCCTCTTCTGCCTCCACCCTCCCCTCCCATCCCATAGCCCTCTTTT
>NC_081546.1:19801641-19833427 GCF_901000735.1 Corylus avellana
TTTTTTTTTATCTACCATCTAGCACAAGTTATTGACCGACTACTATATTATTAAGAGCTTGTTTGAGATTGCGTTTGAATAATAGAGTTTTTAAGTCAAAAAGAGTTTTTGGGTAAAAGCTTCATTTTTAAGCTTTTATTAGAAGTACGTTTTGATTATTTTTAGGCTTTTTGGACCCTTAAAAACGATTTTAATTTTTTTACCAAATGAGTACTTTTTTCTTTAAACAGACTTTTTGAGTGTTAAAAGCACTTAGGCCTCTCAAAGGCAATCCCAAACTGGCCCTAAATCTTAAAAGATAACTTAAAGCTAATTAAAATGATATTCTATTATAAAAATCATTAAAGAAAATGCTTAGCAAGAGCTTCGATATTTATCAGGATCTTTCAAAGGAAAAAGTAATATAGACCTTCAAGCTATACCACATGCACCTTATCCCATCTTAATTGAATATTATTTGTTCTTAAGGCTCCTGTCACAAATATTAAATATATGACTTTTATGACCAAAGGCAATGAAGAGGTCTTCTCCAAAGTCATGACAATTGCTATCAATTTGAGGTTGACATTATTTACAAGAACCAATAGGATTGCCAATAAAGGTAGCACAATTTGGAAGGAAAGAAATTTCTAGATAGGGAATAGTCTTTGTTTTCTTTGGATGATAGAGACTAATGTTGAACACTTCATGGATTTTTTTTTCTTTCCAATGTCACTTCATGGGGTTGTTGCGACAAAAAAGCTGTTCGAACGGACTTATACTAATGTTTGATCGAGTGCGGCATTAGTAAATTTAGGGATTTTTCTTTTTGGCAATTTTAAGTCGGTTTGGGATTGCGGCTTTATTCAAGAACCCCCAAAAAATTATAAAATTAAAGAATGTAAAATTTTTGTTAAACTGAAAATAAATTTTTCTTTATAAAAAAAGAAAAAAGAAAAAAAAGAAGAAGACAATTTTAATATATTAAATTGGCTTATGTTCTTAAAATACATGATTTTCATAAGTGTACGTGAAAATCACATGTTTTAAAGAAATATCAATTTAATAGATTAGATTTAAAAAAATTACTGAAATAAAAATTAATTAATTAATTAAAAAAAAAAGAAAAAAAGAAGAGGTTATGTTTGTGATTGCTTAGAATGCAAGTTTCTGGAAATCCTTTTTCTTAATCTCAAGAATTGAATAGTAGCGTATGTGGACCTGGTCTGCCAGGCAGATCTTGGTTTGCATTGGTGGAACATGCAATAGGATGATGCTTCATTGACCCGCCTCACATCAATCATATATTTTTTAGCTTTACGTCCAATTTCTTTCTCTAAATCATAATTTCACAACCCATATGCACACAATCATTTACCAATTCTACTACCTCATGCATTATTATGTGTGTTCATCTAACTAAATAATGGAATAATTAATTAATTAGTTTTTTTTTTTATTTTTTCTTTTTTGTAATTTTTAAAGAGGGGCAAAACTCTAGCACATACGGGTAGCTAGCTTTGTTTGGTAAAACTTTTTCCTTCTCCCTTTTATTTTCTCTTTTTAAAATAAAAACATTAACAAAAAAGCCCAAAACTCTCAAAACTTCACTTTTATTACACATTCAAATACTTTTTTCAAAAAAATAAAATAAAAGCACTTTTTAAAGAGCATTAACAAATAGAGTTATCTTTGGAGTTTAAGTTCGATTAGGATGAGGTGTAAAACTCTTGTTTTGTACCCACCAATCACAATATCACATGCTAATGCATCCCGCAAATATATTCTAACACACCCAATAATCACCTTAAAACAATTGATATCTTAAAAAAAAAAGAAAAAAGAAAAACAGACCGGGAGAGGTGGGTAGTGCACCCTTCCGCTAGGGGTGGCCGCCACCCCTCCCTATATGTTATTTTTTTTATATATTTTAATTGTTTTAAAGTGATTATTGGGTGTGCTATAGTCTATTTGTTAATTTGTAAAATGTTGACGTGCCAACATGTGATTAGAGGCGGTAAAACAAAGATTTTACATCACATCATTATTAAAGTTAATTAAGCTCCTTATCTTTGTGATTATAAGATTAGTGTAGTTTACATGACACCCCCACGTGAGAATGCAATAACAACAAACACTATTGTACCTAGAATAAGAATTCTCTTTTTCCATGAAAGGGAAGAGAGTGGAGGGAGGGCAAGAATGGTGGAAGAGAATATGATTTTGCTTATGAATAAGGTTATATTTTCACTCATGACATGATTAACTTGATAAATTACAATTTAAAAATAGAATTATGATGAAAGGACCAACATGAAGTAAAATATTACAAAGAAGTCCATTTTGAACCTAAGAGAAGTTACATTAGGCTTGAAGCAAATTCAAAGTTCTTTCTATATGATTCTAAAGAGGAATGGATATGATCATATGAAGTTTGAATTAGGATTTAATTTAACTTATAAAAAAATAAGGGTTAAATTCACTTTACCCTCCTGAAGTTTAAGGAGTTTTTCAATTCGAACCCCAATGTTTAAAAATTGGCAATGTACCCCCCTAATGTTTCAAAAATTTTCAATTCAGACCATCCGTTATTAATTTCCATCTAATTGGACGAAAATCATCTCACGTGCGTCTCACGTGGAATTTTGATACCCTCTATTCTAAGTTTGCCTTCATTAAAACTTATGAAATTACGTAATTATCGTCAATTTCATAGGTTTTAATGAGTGCAAAATTGAAATAGAGGGCGTCAAAATCCAACGTGAGACGCATGTGAGATAATTTCCATCCAATTAGACAAAAATTAGTAACAAAGGGTCTGAATTGAAAATTTTTGAAACATTAGGGGGGTGCATTGCCAATTTTTAAATATTGGGGTTCGAATTGAAAAACCCCTGAAACTTCAGGGGGGTAAATTGAATTTTCCCCAAAAAATAATTAGGATTTAATTTCATTAAACAAAATAAATAGAATTAAAATCTTTAATTGTCCATAGAAGATTTTTTTTTTTTTTTTCGTTTTGTGTTTGTTATCTTCCATTATAATTTATAAAAGAAAGTGTTTACTTTTTCTTTAGAGTTTTATCTAAGACATGCATGTAATTATCTTAATTTCTTGAAACTAATATTCCATCAAAATTTTCACGTACTAAGGAATTTAATTTGAAACTTTAATAATCCGTAATCTAATTTTATATTGTTCTATAAAATTTATTTTAAATTTTGTATGGGATATCATGGGAGTTGAAAGATGACAATAAAAGGATATAGGTTTTATGTTATTAACAGAACAATTGTTCCATCGACCGTCGATATGTCCGAGTGGTTAAGGAGACAGACTTGAAATCTGTTGGGCTTCGCCCGCGCAGGTTCGAACCCTGCTGTCGACGAATTCCCGTTTTACTTAATGTCTATTTGCTGCAAGGAACCCCAAAAATATATAGCTAAATCAAAAGTAGTTGACTTGCTTCCTCCTGCTATTAAATAACAAGACATTTTCTACCGTTTTGTGTTTAGTAGCAGAACAGAAGTTTACCTACATTTTTATGACTAAACTTTACAATAATATCTGCAGTGACTATGGTATGACTGTTGACAACCATGATTAGCTTTCTCATCTTTCTTCTGTAAAGGATTTTCGAATGAATGACACAAATTTCACTAATGTTGTTGATTTCTTTTTTGACTGTCTTGTCTATCAATCGAGCTTGTATTTGTTATGCTATCTCGTTCCTACCTCAATTTATCTAATAAATAAAGTTTTTCTCTAAACAAGATAGAATAGTTTCTTTCGTGCCAGTTTTTCATTTTTTTTTTTAAAGTACTTGAGTTCTCTTGTACATCTTGAGCTCTCAGCAAATGAAACTGGAGGTGGATTTTTGTTACAAAAGATATTTTGGGATAATTTTCGAATCTGCCAAACTTAACCGGGTGTGCAATGAGTTCTTGCTTTTGAAACCAATTGAGGGGATCATTGCCTGATAATCACAAGATTTTTAACATTCCTGGCCTCATGCAAGACCCCTTCTTTTGATTGTGTTGCAGACATACACTCACTTCAATGCCTAATCTATTGAAGGCAAACTATCGATCCGAATCTTCAACAACTACCAATTTAAATAGTTAATATAAGAGTTCTTATGATACCCGTCTGTCCAAATATGTAAACAAACTGCCCAAAAGAACTTCCTTATATTTATTATCCGAATCACTACCGATTCTTACAGCAAACTTGTTGAAAATCTGTCAACAAACTACCGACTTTTTGGATGGTGGAAAAAATTATTTTATTCAACATCATTTTTTTTTTTTTTTTTTTGTCTTCGACTTTCTTTAAGAGGTGCCATTTCTTGTCATAAGCCAACGTCAAGATCCTAACAGGAGAAGTGCACCTTGCATTTGTAATGCCTCGATTTTCGGGGGCTAATGTATTCACTATCCATGCCAATAGCGTAATACTGCATGTCAAAAACAATGTCGCCCACAATGCATGGAGCAACCCATAGTGTAGCAAGGAGGAGGAGGTAGACAGCAACAGCATGAGCAATAAATTGACCAACAATATAAATTATCGGAATGATGAAAGAAACATTCTACAAACAATCCAACAAAACTGGATAGTAATTCATAATTTATCAATTCAAACAAGCAACAAAACTGACAGGAAATTCATTAGAACCGTAACCCTCATGCAAAACTGTGTGCAACTCTACCTAATCTATAATTTCAGTACTTAACCGGAGCAAGGATGTCTAGTTGGGAGCCAAGCTTTTCCTCAGCAGTCTTCTCAGCCGTCACCCTAAGTTTGTTCAGCTGCTTCTTCCTCTCATATGCAACCTGAGACCGCTCTTTTCTCTTCTTCTCCAGCTCCTGTGAGAGAAGAATAGTTACAAAAAATTTGAATACAAGTTAGATTATGAATTGAGACTTTTACTGTAAGATTTGATAGATTATGAATTGAGACTTTTACTGTAAGATTTGATCCATCAAATTGAAAATTGAAAAGCCAGCACAAGTACACAATTATTAACTAACGGAACAGAATACCAAAGGATTAGCAACCTCACTTCCACTATCCTAAATTTTTCTTTTCAGAAACCAGGGAATGGATTTGACAATTATCCAAGCAACAATTACAAGCATTTGAAGATATTAAAACCATGTAAATTATGCAAGACCGTTAAGTAGACAACCAGTGATCGGAACTTGCACTGGGACAAGTGAAGCAAGAAGACAATCATCACACCAGTGCATAATCTTAAGTCCAGATAAAGTAAAAACATGAAAAAGCAACAGGCCCCAATTCCATGGTCTTAATAACCAATACAGACACCAACTCAACCTGACCAACATAGAAAAGTTAAAAATCTAAATATTTCGCATCTTTATACAGAATTAGTATACATATGATAGAACAATAATGACAATGACTACATGACAGTGTATACTTGTCATCTTAGATATTTCTATTTCACTAAGAGAACATGACAAATATATTTCGTTTTCTTACAAGGATAAGCTGATAGGAAATGGTATGGTACCCAACATGTGGAATATCTAATAAATTAGAGGGTGAAGGTTCAAACTTAGCACCTCTAATTTGGTTCCATTTTAAATCCTGGTTATCTCAAAAGTTTAAATTAACATCACAAATATAATTCTTATGGGAAAATCCATAAGTGCACAAAGCAACATGAAAAAAACGCTAAAACAATTGAAGACAGCCAATGCTCAACACTGTAGTGTCAATTTGTCCACTCGGGTCATGCAAGCAATTAGTAGAAACCTTTAATCTACAAGTAGAAATAAAGTAGCAGACAAAGCGATCCAAAACAACAATCGAACTCAAATTAAAACTAATAATTGCACCGAGTAATGTGAAGAATTAAGCATCGTACCCTGATAGTGTCGTAGTGGTTCCATCCAACCTCTGATGAGAGACGGCCCATCAAGCAGTACTTATGCCCCTTCTGAAGCCTCAACACCCTACACCCATCCCAAACCAATCAGTACCCATATGAATCAGAAACCCACAAAACAACCAAAACAGCAAAAAAATTCCCACATTTTAACGAGGAAGCCAAAAAAACACTCACTTTAGAGCATCGGGGATAACCATCCTCTTGACCTTATCGTACGGTGGAGGCATTCCCTCGTACGCCTTCAACCTGGCAAGCGCCGCTGCCCCACGCTTCGTCTTATGCGGAATCATCCTATACAGAAAATTAGAAAACCAAATAAAATAAGATCCAATGCACTTTCTCTCTCATTTTCCCAGCAACCAAACAGGACCCGAGACTGACTGACCCGCGGACCGTGCGCCAGAAGATTTTGGCGGGGGCGCGGAAGTGGATGGGGCCGTGGGAGGGTTTAGTGTTCATGCGCTTGCGGAGGAACCTCATGTACTTCATCTTCTGGCGAACAAGGCCTCCGGAGATGCATATCTCCTCGCACCTCAACACCACCACCTTCTGCCCGTTCAGCAGCTCCTTCGCCACGATCGACGCCAGCCGCCCCAGCATATGGTGCCGCGCATCAACCACCACCCTCTTCGCGCAGATCCCCGACCCCGACACCATTGTTCTCTGCCGCGCTCTCCCTCTCTCTCTGTCTCTCTCTGCCTCTATTGGCCTCTCATGGTGACTTACTATATAGCCATAGAAGAGACTTGAAAGACTAGGGTTTTTCAGTTGATCATGGGCCGGTCCAATCGAACGGGTTCGGGTTTTCTCTATGCTTATGTGGACCAATTCTGAGCTGAGCTCAAACGACAACTGATCTTCGGCCCAGGCATTGTGAATAATAAGCTTTTTATTTTACCATAATTCGTTTTTAAAGCCAAAAATCCATTAAATTCAATAGGCTTAAAATATGAATATGAATTAAATTAGAGTATTTAGCTCGACTTTAATCTCACTGTCATATAAATAAGCTGATGTGAAAATGTTCATCCCTTCTTAATTTTTTTTCTTCCTTTTTTTAATAAAGATTGGCGTAGTGTTTTACACTACACCAGCGTGAATGAACAGTACTCACGATGGGTGACATGGCATCTAGGATTTCAAAACAAAAGATTACTTGTTTGGGAAGCAAGATTTTCCAACTCAATCTCAAATTTTTTCTAAATTCATGTTTGGCAATTTTTTAAACTCAACTCAAAAAATTTCAACTTAACTCAAAAATTTTCATTCCAATTAATAAAAATTATAAATAAAGATTGAAAAAATAAATAAATAAATTTAGGGTAGCCGAAACACTCCAGGTGGTGGCTGGGCCACCCCAAGCCCAACAGGGGTGGTCCGACCACCCCTTAATATTTTATTATTTTTTTAAACTTCTTATTATTATTATTTTAATTAAATTTAAAATATATAGAATATTTTATTATTATTTCTATCAATGGGACATATGTTTCATTTATGGCCTTAGGATCTCTCTAGAGAGATCCTAATTATTAATTGGATATTCTTCAATCCAAAATGGATCGGAGAAAATCCTCTACCGTGTTTGACCCACATTCCTTCGTGGGCCATAGGTCGAATAATGAAGGTTGTTGATAGAGGACAATTTTCAATCATATTTGCTTTAACAAAAGGGACATATATAGCGATTCTGACATCATATGGGGACATAATTAATGGCGTTGGAAAGCTCATTTAGAGGGTTACAAAGTCATATTTCATTAAGTTTTTCTAATTCAAATGTTTACTGAGTTAAAATAGACCGTAAAAAGAAAATTGAAAAGCCGTACAAAATTGCTCGTATGTTGTTTATGTTTGAACAAGCTTTAAAATGAGTTGACAAAATAGCTCGTTCAATAACTCATATGAAGTTGGGTTCGAATGAGTTATTCATAGATGCACTCGTTTAAAGTTGGGTTAGAACGAGCTGCTGTGTGAATTGAGAATTCATGTAAGAATACGAGGAAACCATAGTTAGGTTCGAAAGAGCCTCTTACACGTTCAGACAAGCTCCAATAAATTTTTGTAAACAAACTTTTATTTGAGCGTTTTCTTAGGTTCAGGAGTCTAGGTAGTATAAATATATGTAATGGCTATCTATAGCCTTAATTTATTATGTTATTTTGACCAGTTATCAATGAAAAACACTTTTAAGAGTGGTTTTCTTTTCTATCCACATTAAATCCTTGATTGATTATTAGTTTTAAGAAGAGTTGTGATTCTTATCTTGTTTGTCTTGGCAAACTAATCACGACACGCTGCATTAATTGATATCAAAGTCAAGTTGCACTGCATCAATTATTTAATTGTTGATGGAGATCTTGTGGGCTAAACAACAAAAAAATTCGTCCAAAGCGCGTTATAGCAGAGCAGGAACGTTAGTAATTACTACTCTTAACTATCGGCAAATATATCAAGGATTTAATGTGGATAGAAAAGAAAACCACTCTTAAAAGTGTTTTTCATTGATAACTGGTCAAAATAACATAATAAATTAAGGTTATAGATAGCCATTACATATATTTATACTACCTAGACTCCTAAACCTAAGAAAACGCTCAAATAAAAGTTTGTTTACAAAAATTTATTGGAGCTTGTCTGAACGTGTAAAAGGCTCTTTCGAACCTAACTATGGTTTCCTCGTATTCTTACATGAATTCTCAATTAACACAGCAGCTCGTTCTAACCCAACTTTAAACGAGTGCATCTATGAATAACTCATTCGAACCCAACTTCATATGAGTTATTGAACGAGCTATTTTGTCAACTCGTTTTAAAGCTTGTTCAAACATAAACAACAGACGAGCAATTTTGTACGGCTTTTCAATTTTCTTTTTACGGTCTATTTTAACTTAGTAAACATTTGAATTAGAAAAACTTAATGAAATATGACTTTGTAACCCTCTAAATGAGCTTTCCAACGCCATTAATTATGTCCCCATATGATGTCAGAATCGCTATATATGTCCCTTTTGTTAAAGCAAATATGATTGAAAATTGTCCTCTATCAACAACCTTCATTATTCGACCTATGGCCCACGAAGGAATGTGGGTCAAACACGGTAGAGGATTTTCTCCCGTCCATTTTGGATTGGAGAATATCCAATTAATAATTAGGATCTCTTAGAGAGATCCTAAGGCCATAAATGAAACATATGTCCCATTGATAGAAATAATAATAAAATATTCTATATATTTTAAATTTAATTAAAAAAATAATAATAAGAAGTTTAAAAAAATAATAAAATATTAAGGGGTGGTCGGACCACCCCAGTTGGGCTTGGGGTGGCCCAGCCACCACCTAGGGTGTTTCGGCTACCCTAAATTTATTTATTTATTTTTTCAATCTTTATTTATAATTTTTATTAATTGGGATGAAAATTTTTGAGTTAAGTTGAAATTTTTTGAGTTGAGTTGAATTGAGTTTAAAAAATTGCCAAACATGAATTTAGAAAAAATTTCAGTTTGAGTTGGAAAATCTTGCTTCCCAAACAAGGCCTAACCCGCATCCAAAATTAACCCATATAAATCTTAAATGAACTAAGCCAATTATATGGTTGCACTGAAAACCCAAGCAATGGAAATTCAAGATATAATTAAACATCAATTCGTTTGTTTTCCTACATTTTCCCCAGCAACCAAACAAAGAATTAATTGAACAACTTATCGAAACTTCGAATTGAGAAACGTACCCAGAACCGCAAGCTCGGTTGAGCTTCCTCAACCGATCCCAGCAATGGAGATGAGACTCATCAAGGGCTTACAATCTCCTCTAGATCGGTCCATTCGAAGATGCAGCACTGAATTGGGCCGCCCCAATAGAAAAGATGCAAGATGGTCTGATGATTAGCCCACGGTCGGAACCATGGGGCTAAGAGCTATGTTCCCCCAATTTTAAAATTTCCCTTAATATATACACTAGTGAGTGGTGACCGACCCAAAAGAAATACTTATTAAAAAAAAAAAAAAATTAAAAGAAATAACTGAAACATAATTATTGTCAAAAATATTAAATAATATAAATAAATAAGATTTGTATTAGGGCTATAAGATTTGGTCTTCAAGTGAAACAATTTCTAAATTAGTCTTTTAGAGTTGGCTAACTCTTTGAGTGATTTTACTTTTTAAGACCTCTCATACTTGTGATTTTTTAGATTTGGCTGCCTCAGAAAGGTTTTACTTTTAAAGAATTCTCTTCGTAACCAAACATATGTGTCTCTTGATTTACAACATTTTTTATTATATATATTTGGTGTTGTTGCATGCTTAAGATTTTTAATTCTGTTTATTGTTGGTAAATACCTATTCAACCTCCATGTAGATGTAGATCGGAGACAATTAGATTTTTCAAATATATTTCAAACTTTCCTTCTCAAAATTCTTTCGATCTATGGAAAATCAAGCCCACTAGGAGGCTACGACTATTCTGCCAGAAATTACGATCACGCAGAAATAAAAGTTTGACTCAAGTTGATATTGACACATAAGTGTTGGAAATACACAATTACAACAAAAAGAGCTCACGTTTTCCAATTGTTATCTGTAAGGAATGGCCAGCATCTTTTGGAGGTGATCTTTGTCACAAAAAAAATCCCAAGTCTTTTTTGTCTGCGTTCCTTGGGAAGCCTCAAAAGTCCAAAGGCAAGCCAATCAGAGACCTCATCTGGCTCCAAAATGGGATGTGGCTCACAATTCTTATGAATATGCTTTCTGTAGCTCTCATTTGTATTCTTTTCTTTCTTCTTGTTTGTTACTCCTTCCCCTTCTTTCTGTATTGCTTAGAAAAAAAAGGGACCAAGTTTTCTTCTAGCTAGCATTTTTCTGTAATTATTAACTGCGTTACAGCAAGTTATACAGAGGGATATATGAGTAGCATGACGAGGAAGCCATGGCTCTTATTTGCTCTGCTTCTAATCATGTCTTTTTACAGAGCATGCTTCTCCATAGTTGGTGATACCCTTCCACCAGGTCACTCTCTTTTAGAGAGCGACACCATATTATCTCAAGGTAGCAAATTTGAGCTGGGTTTCTTCAAACCAGGCACTTCATCAAAAATCTACCTGGGCATATGGTATAAAGGGTTTCATGAGGAAATTGTTTGGGTAGCAAATAGAGAAAACCCTTTGTCTCACCCATCTTCCTCAAGACTTGAGCTCTCAGAAAATGGCAATCTACTCCTGTTTGAAGGTTCCTCCGAGATCCCAGTTTGGTCGACAAATTTGGCATTTCCCCAGTTAAATATAACGGAAGCAGTACTTCGTTATGATGGAAATTTTGTTTTGAGAGGTAGATCGAACACCTCTACTATATTTTGGGAGAGTTTCGACCATCCAACCGATACATGGCTGCCAGGTGCAAAGCTTGGGATCGATATGGTTACTGGAAAACCACAGCAGCTCATTTCATGGAAAAATTCAGAAGATCCAGCACCTGGTGTGTTCTCCTTGGGGTTAAACCCAAATGGAAGCAATCAGTTTCTCTTAGAGTGGAACAAATCCCAAATCTATTGGAGTTCGCAAGTTCATAATGGAACATCTCTCCGCTCATTTTCTGAAAGGACCCTTATCTTCAACGGAAGTTTTGTGTCAAGTAAAAATGGAAGTGAGAGATATTTTACTTACTCTGTTCCTAATCCTTCTACCCTTGCTATATATCGAATTGACCAAACAGGACAGATTAGGATACTGCTGTGGCTGCCTGTCGCCTCCGTTTGGAATACACTTTGGTCTACACCGACGAACATATCTGATGTCTACGCTTTGTGTGGTGCATTTGGCGTGGTCCAATACCCTGACAATTCCTCAAATCCTTGTGAGTGTCTAGAAGGTTTCAAACCATTTTCCATGGAAGACAACAGACTAAATGATTGGTCAGGCGGTTGTGTGAGGAAATCTCCTTTGCAATGTGAGAATAATACGCATACTAATGTCAAAAAAGATTGGTTCATGAAAATATCAAACATGCGATTGCCTGTTTATTCGAAAGAATATAATTTGGCCTTGAATGCTAGCAGATGTGAATTGGCATGCATGGAAAATTGTTCTTGCGCAGCTTATGCTTATAATAGGAGCGGGTGTATGATATGGGAAGGAGCTCTTTTGAACTTACAACAACTTCCATATGGTGGCGAGATTGGACAAGATATCTACCTCAGACTTGCTGCTGCTGAGTATCCAAGTACCCAAGGTGAAAAATATACACAAATTTATGTTATCTTTCCTTTTGAACTAATACTTAATTTCTCTTTTATGGTTTAGCTAATAGTGATTACTCTCATCAGAATCAGGCAAAAAATGGAAAGTATTGGTAGCTGTGCTGGTCCCTGCAACAGGGCTTATCTTATGCCTCTCAATTTGATTTTCATGCAAAGGAAGGCTCAAACGGAAAGGTAAGTGCATGTGAATATTCTAACCGTATATAAAAATCACTTAAAAAAAATTACAAGGAAGTCTACCTTAATCTAAGACAAGAAAATTGTCAAAAGTTCTTGTTCTTAGGGAAGTCACTTAACAAACTTTTCTAATGGCCTAACAATGAAAGGCAAATAGTATCATTAGTAATTGGTTAAGTTTGATGGGATCCTCCGACAAACTTCACCATGTCTTCGGGAAGGAGCTTTGCAGTTATTTGGTCATTTTACTAAAATGGGAATGAATTCCTAAATTATTAGTTCTTATTTGCAAAAATGACTATACAAACTTACCTTTAGATACTGGAATTGCTCATAGTGGTTGAACTTTGGTGAACCTAATGATGTCACCTCAATTTTTCTATGACCAAACACTACATTTCCATGTATAGTGACCAATTCTTATCATTCTAGATCAAACAGGAGAGATTCCTTCAAGTTATAATCTACTATTATTTGATTTTGATGCTGAAATCCATGCAATCAATGATGAAATGAATACCAACAATAATATGAAGAAGAGAGAGAAGGATGCTGAGTTGCCACTATTTAGTTATGAGAGTGTATTAGCTGCAACAAATAATTTCTCAGCCGAGAATAAACTTGGAGAAGGAGGTTTTGGACCTGTTTACAAGGTATGTTACATTTTCCTCTTCCTGATGAATGCACTTTCATCACTATTAAGAAAACCAACATTAATGGTAAACCTTCATGAAAGTTTAAAGAGCTTTTGGTTCTTCTTCATAGGCAAAATTACTCAGAGGGCAAGAAATTGCAGTGAAGATGCTTTCAAAAAGATCTGGACAAGGTATTGAGGAGTTCAGAAATGAGACAATACTAATTGCAAAACTCCAGCATAGAAATCTTGTCAGACTGTTAGGTTGTTGTATCGAGCAAGATGAAAAGATATTAATATATGAGTACATGCGCAATACAAGTTTGGACTTCTATCTTTTTGGTAAGTGCACTTTTATGTATATATATGTGTATATATTTTTTTCTCATATGTTTCTAGGTTCTTAAGCACTAATTTCCTTGGTTGTACTATTCAAATAGATCCAACCAAGAAAAAGATGCTAGGTTGGGAGACACGCATATGCATTATTGAAGGGATTGCTCAAGGGCTTCTTTATCTCCATCAATATTCAAGGTTACGAATCATACATAGAGATTTAAAACCTAGTAACATTCTTTTGGATAGTGAAATGAATCCAAAAATATCAGATTTTGGCATGGCTCGAATAGTTGGAGGCAATGAAACACAGGCAAACACAAACCGAATTGTTGGAACTTAGTAAGTATGCAACTTGTTTTACACTAGTTGAGCAAGCTAAATTTCTCTTGTTTTACATTTACTTAGTAAGTAACATTCTCTTGGTACTTTCAATTCCTAGCTAAATTCATTGAGCAAGCTATTGATAGGTTCATTTACTAAATTTTGGAATGTAGTGGCTATATGTCTCCCGAATATGCTATGGATGGTTTGTACTCAATAAAGTCTGATGTGTTTAGCTTTGGAGTATTGGTGTTAGAGATTGTGAGCGGCAGGAAGAACACAAGCTTCTATAACAACGAGTCACTCAGTCTTCTTAGATATGTATGTAGCTTTTATACTCTTCCAAATTCCTCATATTCTACAATAATCTTTTAAATTAAAATGCTATTACTTTTTACTTAAATTTTGTCTTATTTGAAATGAAACTAGGCTTGGGAGTTGTGGAGAGACGATCGAAGTTTGGACTTGATGGAGCCAACAATAGGATATGCTACTTTCACTTCTATTCTGTTGAGGTTCATTAACATTGGCCTTCTTTGTGTCCAAGAAAGCCCGACTGATCGACCTACCATGTCTGATGTAATCTCAATGATTAGCAATGAACATGCACCTCTACCTACACCTAAGCAACCAGCGTTTTCCACAGGCCGAAATATGATGGACACAAATTCAACAGTTGACAGTGCAGGAAATTGCTCGAAAAATAGTGTAACTATTTCAGCAATGGACGCCCGATGATTGATTCTTATGTGAAAGAAACGAAATGTTGGAGAAGCAATCTTTTCAGCCTAATTTGGATGCATGTTGATATGCTACATAATTGTCACTAAATGTTGTCTTAGTTCACTCATTTTAGTTTTGTTGCCAATGATACTATAGATAAAAATGTTTTTTTTTTTTTTTGAAGGGCTATAGATATAAATGTTGCCAACAACTTCCAAGTGTCTCTAAAAGATTATCGGTTATTGATTTCCTTCCCCTCCCTTAGTAGCTACCTGAAAGGGTTGAAATCTGAAATCTTGGCTTATTTCTTTTCATGTTTATTCATGTAAGAGACGGAATGTTAACAACTAATTCAAGCATACATCTACTTAATATTTTAAACCCAAATTATGACTAATTCAACTACACATAAAAACTGTACATTTGAACATAAGAAATATCTACTAATGAGGTGAGGGATTTTCCTACCCATCTTCTCCATTGACCAGGTGCTTTAGGATGACTTGACAACTTGACTCTTCAAAACCTCTCAACATTAAAATGTTTTTGATGATGAATAAAACAAAAAGCAAAAAAATCTCCAATCACCCATGAAATTGCCTCTCTAGCTAATTCTTGAGTGAATATTGAATCAAGGTGATCAACGAAGATTAGACCATATTGTGGTGATAATTGTATAACGCGTCTTTCTCATAATAAAACAAATATTTTGGCATATGGTCCACAATCTTTGGAAATATAAAGATAATAAGAAAAATATATATAAAGATAATTATGTAATCAGACAAAATAGAAAAGAAGAAAAATATAAAGATAATGACTCACGAGTTTGGCAACGGTTTTTAGAATAACTTATTTATTTATTTTTTTTTATTTTTTTTTTAAAAAAAAAAACTAAAAACTAAATAAAAGCATTAACAAATAAATTAAAATATAAAACATTTAAAAATAGTTTTATTTTTATATCATATCACAACTATACAAAAAAGAAAAGAAAAAAAAAAAAAAAAAAAAGAGAGAAAGAAACCTCTTTAAAACATTTTCGGAATGTACCCATACCGCCCTTAAACTACCATCTCTAATCCCCTATTCCTCCTCTCCCATGCCTTTCTTGCCTCTTTTGAGGCTCCAACTACCTCTTTGGAGGCCCTATCCATGGACTTTGGCGATTTATCATTTTTCAACAGCTCCGTCATCTCCTCCTCCACGGTAGATCATCTAGTCATCGCCTTTTTCAACCTTTCCTAGCCTCAGATATGCCCCCTTCTTGAAATCTTTGGACTTCGTTTTTTCAAAATCAAATCTGTCCTCCATTTTAGGAAGCCACAACCTTACACAGTTACACACACCACTCCACCATGCACCTAGGCCTCTCCACTACTAGCTACCGCCAACCCCATCTCCATCCGGCCACCACACGTCGGAGCCTGCTCCGCACGCGTTGACGCGTGTGCAGCATTATGCCATGTGTGAGTCCTGATTTCCTTTGCTCTGCCCCCTCCCACCACTGTTATCCCACTGTTATGCCATGCTAATACATATGTTTATATGTGTATATTTTTTCTCTCAGTATGTTTCTAGGTTCTTAAGCACTAATTTCCTTGGTTGTACTCTTTAAATAGATCCAACAATAAAAAAATGTTAGGTTGGGAGATACGCATATGCATTATTGAAGGGATTGCTCAAGGGCTTTTTTTTTATCTTCATCAATATTCAAGGTTAGGAATCATATCTAGAGATCTAACCGAGTAACATTCTCTTGGATAGTGAAATGAATCTAAAAATATCAGATTTTGGCATGGCTCGAATAGTTGGACTTGGAGGCGATGAAACACAAGCAAACACAAAATGAGTTGTTGGAACTTAGTAAGTACTATGCAACTTGTTTTACATATGATATTTGCAATTTCCAATTAAATTCTCTTAGCAAGATACTAAAAGAGTGATGTACCAAATTTTGGAATTTAGTGGGTACATGTTTGCCAAATATGCTATCAAGGGTCAATACTCGATAAAGTCTAATGTGTTTCGCTTTGGAGTATTGGTGCTAGAGATTATGACTGGCAGGAAGAACACTAGCTTCTTTAACACCGAGTCACTCAATCTTCTTAGTTACATATGTAGCTTTTATGCTCTCCCAAATTCTATGTGTTTTACATTAATCTTATAAATTAAAATGCTATTAGTTTTTAATTAAATTTAGTCTGATTTGAAATGAAACTAGGCTTGGGAGTCGTGGAGAAATGATTGAAGTTTGGACTTGATGGAGCCAACAATTAGATATGCTTCTTTCACTGCTATTCTGTTGAGGTTCATTAATATTGGCCTTATTTGTGTCCAAGAAAGCCCGGCTGATCGACTTACCATGCTTGATGTAATCTCAATGATTAGCAATGAACATGCACCTTTACGTACCTAAGCAACCAACATTTTTCATATGCCGAAAGATGATGGAGACAAATTCAATAGTTGATAGTGCAGAAAATTGTTCAAAAAATAGTTTAACTATTTCACAAATGGAAGCCCGATGATTGATTCTGTAGGGTTGGTCTCTTTTTATGTGGGGATCAACCCACGTGGACAAACAAAGGGTAAAACCCTTTTGTTTGCTATATAAGAGAAACACATGTACGTGTGTTTATGAGAGACAAGAGAACATAATAAGAGCATCTCCAGCAGTAAGAGGTATTCTACCTAGTCAAAAAGCACAATTCTCTATTTTAGCTACTCATTTTTTAATACCAACTCCAACAGATTCTTATTTCATTCTCTATTTTTTTTTAAAATATTATTTTTTAATCTTTTATTTTTTTTTTTGATCCGCGACCGCTTTTGCATCATCTTGTAAATTGCAATAGAATTGATTCACGCAGCATATCTGTGTGTTATTTTTATTTTTCCATTTTTAATTTGTCAATTATATGCATGCTATTTAATTTTTTTTGGAGAGTTTTTAGGGATTCAAAAGACTTGAATTTGTATCATAAATTCATGAATAGAGAAGAGAGAAGAGATAGAAACGTTGAGGGAGGGAGAGAAGAGAGAGAAATGTTGAGGGAGAGAGAGAAGAGAGAGAAAATAATGTGTAAATTAATATTATATTCAACAATCTAGTGTGCTACAGTGAATAGCAATATGAAACTATTCACTGTAGCAGTTAAGGTATAATAGCTAATATGAAGCTATTCTGTTGGAGTAAAAAAAAAGAAAAAAATAGCTAAATGTAACTAATATCTCACTTTTAGCTACACTGCTGGAGATGCTCTTAAGAAGAGAAGAAAGAGTGCGACGCTGTAAGGAGAGAGAGAAGAGAAAAGAAGAAAAAGGTTTTTCTTAACTGCATCCATTAGAGATTGAAGGTCATTTGTGGTCCGATCTTGATGTAATTTTAGTATGTTACTCCTGACGACGAGTGATACGTATTGATTGTGGTCGATCTTTGAAATTCCTCTTTAGTTGCTTGGTTGCTAGTACCTACTTGGTAAAATCTTTCTTTATTCTTGTTGGAATCTACTTTAGAGTGATGAATTTATGTTTAATCCAATAAGCATGTATTCTTGATGTGGTGATAACCTATAGATATTTCTCTAAGGAAGACAATAATAAACTCATTATTGTTGATAGTGGAAGATTTGACTGGACTAGGTCCCGTGTTTTTTACCTTCGCATTGGAGGGTTTTCCACGTAAAAATCTTGGTGTTTTGCTTGTGGTTGCTTGATTATTATTTTGCATTTGGAGTTTCTTTTTTGGGTGCTAGTGTGACTATTTAATTTGCACAAAGAGAGGTAGATTAATTCCGTTGAGCATTTGAAATTAGTGTTCACCCTTAACAGATTCTTTTTTGAAACAGTTTAATCTCATTCATTGACAAACGAGCATAAAGCTCAAACAACATAGAGCAAAGCTTTGAAGCAACCATAGCCGAAGCTACGAGATTACAAGTATCAAAGATGACGTATTACATTTCAGACTCAAACAAAATCTGCTAACCTATGGCTAATTTTCAAATTAAACAACATATTTGCGCCAAACAAACTCAAACCAATGCATAGGTAGCTCTTATTCCTCGGCATTGATGGCAGAGAACCCAGTTCTAGTCCTGCCGAGGTAGCTAGAAGTGGTCCCCCTTCACAGCCAGAATTGAAAGAGATTTCTGCACCCCTAAGGTGAAATTATTTTTTAGAGCTGGTCACTAGTTACTTTAATGCCTTACATTAACAATGTAGAATGCATTTGTTAGAATTTAAATTTGGGTTGATAAATTTATTGTTAAAACTTCCATTTTCTATTTTTGTATCTTTTTTGTTCGTTTGTATGAAGTTCAATAGCATATCAAGATCCTCTAATCATAAATCTAACTATTAATTCATGCCCTTGATGGTTTAATTGGTAGCCATGGGCGAAACTACCCCTGGGCTTGGGGGGACCCCAGCTCCCCCAAGCCAAGGGTGGTCTCCAAAATATATATATATACCTTTAAAAATTAACTTTTGCTCTCCAACAAATTTTGTAAAATATTTTGACCCCCCAAACTAAACATTCTAGTTGCACCCTTGTTGGTAGCATTTATACCCAAAAAAAACACATTGTGTTTCTTGCATATGTTAAAAACACATTCTCTTCACTTTTAATGATATTTTGATTATAAATATAAAATATTGATTTTAGGAAAGCCTCTTCTTTTCAAGAGTTGTGTGTTCTTCGCATTGACAACCTCTGTGGTGATGTGACTAAAGCTCGTATAAGAAAAGTATTATGTAAGTTAATCACTTATTTTAAATTTTTTAATGTCTAACATTCTTCTCATACACTGTTTATTCAACTATTAAGTTGGCTATAAAACCGTTATTGTAGAGTTTGGCATGAGAAGTGTAACACCCCGATCCCATACTAGGAAGATGAGAAGAAGCCAACATAGAGTGGGTGGTTTATAAAAGATAGTCATGGGTGTTAGTTTGATGCTTTAATCTCAATTATGGTTTAGTAATAATACTTCGAATTAATTACCAATTAGATAATTTGTAAGTGTTATGGTATGGCGTTTACAGAAATAATGAAGATGGGCAGTGATTCCATGAAAATAACTAGGCACTTCAATTAATTCTCAAGTGCCACAAAATTCCTTATTGTAAGATACAGAATAATACAACAACTAACAAGAGCAAGCAACTGCTGGCTGTAGTGAAATACATATCACAGCTTGAGGCATACACTGCTTTTGGTTTTAGCATCGTTTTTTACTCTTTGGCCACAAGGGCAATAATGTGCTATTCATTTATTTATTTTTGTGCGTGTGGGTTATTCATAAGTACTGTTGGCTAGAATAATGAATTGTATTCTTGCTAAATTGATTTTCACATGTGTTCATGTGGATTCCTAAACTAGGTAGCTCTCAGCTTTTCCAAATTATACTGACTCGAATCATCAGAGTCAAGAACGCCATTCGGAGAAAGAAGGCGCCGAAGAGATATGAAAAATCGAGCCTGAAAAAGAAAAACTTTGTGCAGTCAGAGAAGTTCAAAAAGATAAATACATGCAAGCAGGTAAGGTTACTCTTCTTACCCATTGAAATGCTACAAGTCCGAACCAGCAGCCAGGCAAACCATATCCTCTACTGTTTACAAGCTGTTGAAAAGAAAGATGGGAAGGGCCCTGTTAATGCATGGTGAACGAAAGAACATGTGCAAAGGATACCAGAAGATCATGAAACAGATCTATACCAGTAGGAGTAGTGCACAAATAGAAAAGCATCCGCTCATTGATAAGCTAATAAATTTAAGATCTCGTCCAGCCTGCAGAAACAAAACAGACACTTCAAAACTATAATACAAATTTGTGACTATTCTTATGCAAGTAACTGCAATATAGTAAAGAAACTTGAACATGAGCTGGGAGGACCCCCAGCCCAGCAGACCCCGTTTTCATTAGCAGGGTTTGGGCTCATATTTCAGGCGTGGCATCATATAGCCACGAGAATGTGACATTGTGCTTTGTTTTGACTGTGAGGAATTACAGTAAGACTCCTGAAATTAAGCCATATTATGTATTTTGTTGAGAAGAAAATGCAACCAAACTAATAGTCACCAGAAAAATTCCAGTGCCACAGAAATTCCCAACACGAAAAGAGAGCATGATATAAAGTTGAGGACATGAGGTCTTGTTTGTTGCGTAGAACTTATTTATTTGAGATAGAAACACCTTGTGAGTCCAAGATACGGGGGAGGAGCATATATGTCTGTCGTAGGATAAAAAACCATAAGCACAGAGGTGGAATCACACCTATAATCTCTCTCTCCCCCACTTTTTTTTCTTCGTCGAGAATTTTGATATTAAAAAGGCCACCTTGTCCTGCATGTGCAACTCTTTCATAGTTATCGGCAAAGAGGAGAAATAATACAAGAAGTAGATGACACAGAACACCACCTGGTTATTTGCTCCAGTGGCTAGCGGGTATAGTCAATCCCAAATTCATTTCTTTCCAAAGCACAAGGAGGGGGACGTCACTTCATTGAACCCAGGATATATCTCTTAAAGATGACATGACTAAACCCAGGGAGCATGAACCAGACCCTTTTATGAGCTCATAATTCAAGTGGCTACTGAAACTAGGAAAGAACAAAAATATCTAAGTCTATCAAAAGAGAGTTCCATTCCCCGCCCATATTTGAATAAACTCCATAATACTCGGCAAAGCCACATACTAAATAAACATACGCATACTTGATGTGGCCATGGAAGAAAGGTCAAGTTGCTGGGTTTAAAGTGATTTTCAGTTTTAGCAGCTTAAGAGCTTCTCATATGTGGGGCCATTATGAGACATCAGGTTGAAGCAAGACCTATACGCTTTTGAAGCTTATATTGTAAGTGTCTTAGCATTAAAATAATTTTTAATTTTGGTCATCAGTTTATAAGTTATGGGCTTTTTTATGTGCAATGGCAGATATGGAATTTCATAAACTTCCTGCATATATAATTTTATTTTTAGGATTATTTTCTGAATTATGTTTGGTCTAGAGCATTCTAGAATTTCCAATTGAATTAGTAGCCTTTTATTGAGTTTTATGAAGTCTGTTGTTTATCAGTCAAATTAAGAGTCCTAGCCCTAGTAGATTAACTAAGAGTCAACAAGTCTATAAATATGCTTCATTATATTCAAAGAACTCAAATTTTGATCAATGGAATATTGGATGTTTTGAGTATTGAGGCATGTTGGGCTTAATATGTTTTATCTCCCTTCTTCTTTGGCATACTTCACATTACAGTCGAACAACCCCAGAACAGTCTTCTCTATTTTGTAACCTCAAACTAAGCCCTTCTCCTTACTCGTCCAAACCCTAATATTCGCCAAATAACCCTTTCAGAAACCTGTTTGCTTCAAGAAACAGTACTCTGGTTTCTTTCCCGCTTAGTCAATCTTTGAACCAAGCCCTTTCCTCTAAAATTCTAGACCCTAGATTCAGAAATTCTTCTAACCCTAAGCCCACCACAATCACACATAGACAGAATCAATAAATCTATCCTAAGTCAATACTTCCACCACAGCCCGAATTAGACATGACTCTTATATCAAGTTTCAGCAGGCTATGTTCAAAAAATATCCAAATGACTTGCAAGACTAAGACTCGCAAGAAAAACATGAAGGAAACTTCATATTAAAGTAAAGCCAAGTGTACCAGCAATGTTCCCTCAAGGCAGAGAGTTGGGGGTGTGATAGCTAATGCAAGAAAGAATGGAATGAGAACCTTGCGCATCTGCGTGGAAACAAGAGATATGACATGAGATACCAATGAAACAGCACAAATATGTTGATCCGTTAAACTGTAATAGCTACAAATAAAATAATGTTAATTTAATTTAAATTTCTCAGATTTATTTTTAAGTTATGATACTCTTTGAAATGAGAAAGAAACACCTTCTGTATAATCTAAATCCACAGATTGGGCAACTGGGAGCAAAACAATTAATATCACTAAAAAGATGAAAAATTAGTATAAAAGCAATTGTCATAATCCTCTTAATGCAATCTGGTAAGGCACAAAGCGGCATAACTCCGAAGGCTATAAAGAACTGATACTACTCACAACAGACAAACTCAACATGTAAGAACTAACCTCCTGTATGACATTCTGATCATGTGTATAGATTTTGGGAAACAACCAAGGAACACATGTTCCAACAATCCCTAATAGCAACCCAAGTATTGCTCCAATGATGACAAGTAACTTTAGCAGCATTTGAACCTGTTGGAATTCACTAAGTACTCAGAAAACTTTCAACCAAGAAAAATCAATATAGAGACAAATAACATGACATCAATGCTGTCAAAAGTGAGAGAGAAAGCGATCGGTAGAGAGTGACTTTACCTAAATCATGCATCAATAAGATTTGAGATAAAACATGATTGTAACAGCAACTGATACAACTTTAGAAGGTTGCAGCATCAGAAAAATTACCATCACTAACCTTTTCTAAATTTCGACGGGCTCCATATATTAACTCTGGCATAAATGATTGTGCAGTCTGAGATGGAGGTTCACCCCATACTGTACACGTCAAGAACGTTTGAACCATGACCTAGAGTAAAAACTAAGTTGTCAATGCAAATGAAGTAAAGCAGGCACGATAGTAACAAAAATTACAAGTGTAACTAACCTGATGAGCGGCCATGGTGTGTGTGCCCATAGATATGGCAAAATACATAAGGAGGGAAAAGAAAGCCACCTGGAGCATCAAAAAATCTCAGAAAAATAGAGATATCACATGAGACCAAATACAGCTACATCATTAAGTAATACTATAGTCTAACCTTTGACATCATTGTTACAAACACTGGAGCAGCAAGCCCAAAAACTGTTAAAAGTTCATGAGGTGATGGATAGAGATAGCAAAAGCGTTGTATCCTTTCTTGTTCAGAGTTTCAATCATCATATAACCTGCAATAACCTAGAACAAATGCTGGTGAGTGCCAATGGAAAAAGAAATAAGTGTATATCTGCTTGGCTTAATTGAGAATGCATCACTAAGAGCATATTATAAATTATATTCAGCCTGAAAGAAATCAATATTGAAGTTTTCAGTCAGCACACCTGAGAAGCCATTGTAGCCCATGCTGCACCAGCAATACCATAGCCTAAGAAGCTGCACAGGACTATATCACCAATGCCATTTACAACACTAGCAACCGCCAAAGCCTTTAAAGGTCCCCAGGAATCTTTCATGCCGAGACTGGGAAATGGATGAAAATATCAGATAGAAACTTAATGAAGTAACAAATGTTCCAATTTCATTAAACATGCCAATATCTCATTTGATATAGGCAAATCAAATTGTATCATAGTCAAACACCAAGCCCAATTTCTTACAAACACAAAGGAAATATATCTGATTGCAGTCAGAAAAAAATTGTATGGAAAAGGATGCAAGCAGCACCAAATACATACGGCATTTCAGATTTAACAAATAATTTCCAGTGCAGCTCCTAACTAATGAGTATATGCAAGATCATTTGCAACAGCTTCCCTAAATCCTATTCCCTTCTCTAAATGTAGGAAAACTCCTAAAAAATTACATGCAACAGACTCACTTGGTGTACCCTAAAGCAAGGGAACACCAAAGAAACCAAAAGTGCTACCCTAACTTTCTCTTTCCTCTAGCATTATTTGAAATAATATTTAAATGGCTTTCTCTTTCCTCTCTTTTTCCTCTATCATTTAATTTAAAGAATATTTAAATGGTATAGGGGAATGACAAAGGAAGCTAATATGGATTTTATTTAAATAGGGACGCAAAAAGTAGTTTTGTTCCCTAAATTTAAGGAAAATTTATAGATAGCTGTTGCTAGTGCTCTTTCAGCAGGTCAAGAACAAGTATGAACAACCATAGTAAGGCAATGTGACCTTATTCAGTAGATAATGTATGGGAAGAGAAAAGGTTCATCAGCAGTACCTTGCACTTTGAGCAACCCATCCGATGAGAATTGCAGGCCATGCTAATCCTCGAATCTACGATCACAAAAGATTCAATTAAATACATCAAGTGGAGCAAAATCTTAAATGCTACATACTTGAAACCAGATTCCATGAGATATTTGTTCTCATAAACAAATGTTCACAAGCAAAACTCCGTATCAGATTATATTAACTGTCAAAGGTAGTCAGCGAAGACAAAAGATACTGCAAGCCAGTGCATAGATGTTGATCATTCATATTATAAATGAATGACAGCAAAAACATGTTACATTATCAAGTATATCTGACCGTCAAAGCTAATGATTTTTTTTCCCCCACAGAAATGCAAGGGGAACTTTTTATGTTATTTTATTTTACTTTTTTGAACTTTTATTCTTCTCCTTTCTCTTCTATAACTTGGTTTTAGAATTTAATAACTGGAAATAAATCTGCACAAATTGAATAACTGGAAATATTCGAAGTATATATCAAAACACACTGAGGATTTAGAGAGAAAATGTAACTGAACATATGTGTTGGCTGCAGGTACAACATGTGCGTTCTTTGGTCCAGTAAAAGCTGAGAAAGCAATCAAACACTTGGTTTATCAATCGTAATTTGAGAAATAGACCAAAGAAGCTCTAAGCCTTATTACCAGTCAGTGCCCATGAACCAAAGAACTTCGTAAACAAAAGCATCAAGCAGCCACAAGTCAACCCAATAAAGAGCAAGTTAGATATGTGATGCTGCACTTCATTTTTATCCTGTATCAATGGCATACCGTCAAAACAAAAATGAAAAAAAATAAAAATAAAAATTTGCAGCATAAAAATCTAGGATTAAAGAGATTGATTAAAACAAATGATCAATGTTAAATCACCGGCTGTCATAAAAGCTTAAGCTAAGCTAGTAGGAATAGGTAAATTTAATAATTTAATTAACACTTTAATAATCAAAAGTGAAGTAACACACCCTAAATGCAACAAAGGCATTCAATTGTTAAAAAATCCAACCTTTCTGGCAAGGGAAGTTGCAACCATATTCGAAGTAGCAATCGAAAGGAACATGAACACATAACTCAAATTATCGCATAAAACCGTTGCCGGGCCTGTCAGTCCAAATTCAAATTCAAATTAAACCATAACTCAACTCAGCAATTAAAGCAAGTGAGTTTGAGCCCAAGTTCCTCTTTTTTCTCCTGCGAGAATTGTAAAATTAGAAACTTACCCTACATTTTCTCAGCAACCAAGCAGAGAAGTAATTCTAAACAACACCAAATTCCCAGGAGAGCACAGTACCTAAAGCAGCGAGCTCAATGGAGCTACCCTGGCCGATCACCACGGTGTCAATCAGACTCATCAAGGGACCGCAAATCCAGAGCCCCGTGGCGGGTCCACTGAACTTCACAATCTCCACCATCTAGTTCCATATACTCTGTCCCTCTTCACTCCCCGATTCCCCTCCCTCCACAACCCCCAACAGCTTTTCCGAAACCGAAACGATACCACCATCGCTTTTGCCAGAGATTTCGGGGTCATTATCGATGAGTTCGTCGGTAGGCCCAATGCAAGCGGTTGTTATCCGATTTCGACGACTTTTCAGCGTGGAAGAGAGCGACAAATTTGAAGGGAAAAGACGAGGGTGAAAGCGAGGGAAAAGAGAGAGTGGCCTTTGAGTGGGGTTTTGGAAGAGAGGGGTGTGAGAAGGGCGAGCTATTAGGGTTTTCAATTGCATTTTTTTGCCTTTTCCGTTGGAAATGGAGGCCTCAGAAAAGAAAAAGAAGCGGGGAAGAGTGAGAAATGAGACGACGAAGAGAGAATGACAGGTCACAGGTGAGGAGCTGCCCGGCCAGAGAGTGGGTGGGTTTAACTGAATTTCAAAATGGAGCTGGAGTCAAGCGGGTCAGTGGCGGCTCTTTGTGATTGACTGATTGTGCGTTGCGTGTTTTAATTTCCTTTTTGCTTTACCCAACCATGGTTAATTTTAACCTCATTGCAGGAAATTGAGGTAATTATAAAGAAAAAAAAAAAATTAGTGGGGGGAATTACATTTATCCCATGAACACATCCCATATATAGACGAAAAATATACGTTAGGGCATTAAAATTAACAAAATTTGTTGCACGTGTCATATGTAAGCCAAAAAAAAAAAAAAAAAAAAACTTCAAACGAGTATTTTGAGGTTCTTTACCTCTCAAAACTATCATTTTGTTGCGATTTAGTCAATTAATTAGAAATTAGCATTAAAATAGACAAAAAAAAAATAACGTACATGATTGTACATGTGCATATTAAAGACTTGAAATTGTCTTGATTTTGGAGAAAACCCAAAGAATGGAGCACATTGTGGTTGCAATAATGAGTTTGATCTCCTATATTTAACTAAGGGGTCAACCTGATCATGAGATCAGATGGTTTCCAAACCCAGTATTTTTTAAAAAAAATTTTGGCACTTTGATCGAAATTAGGGCATTAATCCATATTAATTTGTAAGCTGCTTTATTTCCTGGCATTCATGCATGCATGCTAGGTTCATTGCAATAGAAGTGAATATTGAATAAGAGAAAAAGAGTGGAGCTAAAAGTATGGCTCAAAGTTTCCTTGTTGCAGTAGTTTGATTGTTGAGCTCGAATTCCGTTACTCTCAAGCTTGATTTAGGCCGGGGCATGAGTGATAGTACGTGGCATGTAAGAGTTTTATATAGAGTTTGGAAGAAACTTATTTGAATTTGAGCTTAACTTTTTTATTATAAAAACGAGCTTGTATCCCGTGCAATGCACGGATTGTTTTTAAAAATGATAGGACAGAAAAAAAAAAATAATAATAATTAGTGGATGTATAAAAAAAAAAAAAGCATTGAGAGAGAAGTTTATTTAAAATACTTTCAAAGAGAGAAGTTTGAGAAATTACACTAACTAATTTCCTTCTCCTCATTCAATTAATTAATTGGCTACCCAAAATAAACAACTTTCATTAAATCATGGTTAAAAAATAAATGAATTATATCATTTATCTTTCTTCTTCACTCAAAAGCATAAACAAAAACATAAGCAATGAAATTTGTAAGGTATAGGATGAAGTCCATCAAATAGAGCTTTTTTACTTCTTTTTTTCTTCCAACCATACTTTTGCATTATAAAGTTTTTGTCCATATACTTTTCTCAATCCAAATGAAATTCATAGGTATAGAAAGTAGTCATGTCAATTAGATATTATTTCTTTTGACAATCGTTCGTATATATAACGTTAAAAAAAACTACATTTACGGTAAAAAAATTTTATAAAAATTAAAACAAAAAATGGAGACAAAAAAAATGGAATCAAAAGCACATAACCACAAAAAATAAAATAAAAATAAATAGACTATTTACTTCTTTGCTACATCATTTATCATTCTCTCTGAACACACGCCTTCAAATGCAAATTTCATAACCCAAACATTTTTTTTAAAGAAAAACACATATTTCATCAAATAAACTAATTGCAAATTAACAATAATTAAAATCGATCCTTGATATCTATCGAGAGATCGAGAACACATGGTGTGATACATGTTATATCTTAATACAAATAAAGTTCATAAATTCTGGACATTTAGAAAAAAAAAAATAAATACAAAGCAAAATAAACAAAAACAAATAATTTTACTCAAAATTTAAGGCAATCAAATAAATCATTTCACGTAAGGTTTAATGCTTCATTATACATTTAGTGTTTTGAAAGAGTTTATGTTCCTTTTATGTACAACAATCAAATAAAAAAAAAAATTTCCTTCTTTTGCTCTTAAGAAGAGAAGGAAAAAAAAAATTTCAAAAATGCATGAAAATCCGAGTAAGTCACACAAAATGAAAAAAAAAAAAAAAAAAAAAATCCCATAAAACATTCAAATGAATTAAAATATAGACCTATTATATTTCAATACAAATAAAGCTCATATAATTTTGAACATTCGAAATAAATAGAGAGCAAAATAAACAATTTTTTTAATAAATATAAAATAAACAAAATCTTCATTAAAATGGATGAACAAAATCTAAAAATTATAAATAAAAAAAAAGTAAAAAAAAAAAAAAAAACTTACATTCACATGCATGGAATGTGTTGCAATATGGATTAGAATTTTATATATATTCTCGATCGGTTGTTAGAGCAGTTGTAATGGATAAATCGAAACTAAATTCAGTAGACTAGATAACACATGATTCTTAAAGATGATATTCTAATACTTATCCTGGTCATCTTAAACATAAACCAATTAGTGAAATAAGTGATCAATTTAATTATAACATAAAAGAAACTAATTTTAGACAAAAAGCAAAAAAATAATATAAAAATTTAATCAACCAATAAGGAAAAAAAATGGAATTCAGAGTGTAGAGCCACATATAATAAAAATAACAAATGGATTATTTATCGTTCTCTACTACGTTATTTACCATTATCTTTCAACACGATCTGCAAATATAATTTTCAGGACTTAATCAAAATTAATATTAATATAACATAAATTAATTGTCTTTTTGTATTTGTTGCAGAAAAATGAAAAATAGTAATATAATAGAAAATAAATTAATTTATTTTCTGTGTACTTTCTTGGTTTCAATTAAATTCACATGTATACAAAAAAGTCTTGTCAAATACATAATTTTTTTTTAAAACATTTTCTCAAATCTCAATATATAATAATAAATGAAACTACTTTTAGAACAGAAGTTAAAAAAATAGTATAAAAGTTAGTACAAAAAATAACACAAAACAACCAAAAAATAAAGAAACAAATGGTTTATTTATCATTCTTTTTTAAGGCGGCCTACAAATGTAAAGTAACCTATATTTAACAAACAAAATACATCCTCATGAATCTCTATTGATTAGGAAAAGAAACTGAAAATTCGTCGAAGTTAAGGGTGAGACAAATATATTTGAGAGTTCAACGCAAAACTTACATTCGAAATGTAAATATGATATTTAGTTTAAAACTTATGTTTAATGAGAGGGAATTTGGTGTTTGAGTAAAAGTGTGAAACATGGTGTTTTAAACCAAATCCACATCCCTCTTTCTCGCTTTGAAAAAAAAAAAAAAAAAAACAAACAAAATCCAAATTTCTATACGTGAAAAAGAGGGGAAGTGGTACTGGTGTTTGAGTGAAAGTGTGAAACATGGTGTTTTAAACCAAATCCAAAACGAATTTGAAGAGAGTAATTTTCTTAATCAAATTAACACCAACAACTACCGAAATATACATCACAAATGAAGAATATAATAGAAAGAAAAAAAAAAAAAAATCTAAATTTCTATTTATGAAGAAGAGGGAAAGTGGTGTTTGAGTAAAAGTGTGAAACATGGTGTTTTAAACCAAGTCAAAAATTGACGAATTTGAAAAGAGTAATTTTCTTAGTCAAATTGGCACCAACAACTACCGAAATATACATCACCAAAAAAGAAAAAGAAAAATCCAAATTTCTATACGTGAAAAAGAGGGGAAGTGGTGTTTGAGTAAAAGTGTGAAACATGGCATTTTAAACCAAGTCCAAAACGAATTTGAAAGAGTAATTTTCTTAATCAAATTTGCACCAACAACTACCGAAATATACATCACCAAAAAAAAAGAAAAAAAATCCAAATTTCTATACGTGAAAAATAGGGAAAGTGGTATTTGAGTAAAAGTGTAAAACATGGTGTTTTAAACCAAGTCCAAAACTGGCGAATTTGAAAAGAGTAATTTTCTTAATCAAATTGGCATCAACTACCGAAATGTACATCACCAAAAAAGAAAAAAGAAAAAAGAAAATCCAAATTTCTATGCTTGAAAATGAGGGGAAGTGGTGTTGGAGTGAAAGTGTAAAACATGGTGTTTTAAACCAAGTTAAAATTGACGAATTTGAAAAGAGTAATTTTCCTAATCAAATTGACACCAATAACTGCCGAAATATACATCACAAAGAATTTTAAAAAAATAAAAATCCAAATTTATTTAAGTGAAAAAAATGAGAACCTTCAAAACTCGATTGGATGAGAGCCAAACCGTGATGGTTCTCCTTTTTCTTTCTCTCTTAATTTCTGATTGCTTTTACTTTGCCTCTCTGTGGCAAAACCAAACGTACAATCGCCTCAAGCTAGCTTCATTTCCCCAAACAATTTTGCCAACTACCCAACTTTCCATTTCTAGAGGAGTTTTCGGAATATCCCACAAAATATCAGTTTATCAACTACCTTGAATCCTATACGAACCACTTCAATGAAACAATGTAGTCTACTAAGTATGCCGAAATTATTGGTTTGTGGAGGATCCAAACCAATAGAGAAAGCAGTTCAAACAACCTTGGCGATCAAGTTGAGTACATTTGCCGGTGGCTCGTGGTGGCCAGCCGACGGTGAGAATGTAGAGAAAGTGGTGCCGAAGTTTGAAGGCTTCGAAGAGTTTGGTGGCGACGTCATGCATGCTTGTGACTACAAATCCGGAGAGAGTTATAGTGTAACATCCCCAACCCGTTAGGGTTAGGTTTGTTAATGATTTTCTTACTTGCAAAGATCCATAAGGTTTATCAACTAAACAATACTAGTATAATAATGAATGTATGAAAGTCTAGAATATCATGTCTAAAAATAATAACTAAACTGAAATATTCTTGTTTAACAGAAATATGTCTCACAACGAGATAAATATCCTTATTAAAATAAATCTATCAATTTCTGAAAGAAAACTGTGCCAACGCACTTATTAACTTGACTAATATGAAATCATAAGAAATCCTAAATACGCCTGCCCCCATTCCGGCCTCCTAGTGCAGCCTGGTCACCACCTGAAACAAGAAATAAAAACTGATGAGCCCAAAGGGGGCCCAGTAAGTGAAATCCACAGCCATGAGCAGTTTTACTCCTTGTCCCGTTTTGAAAAATAGAACTCATAACTACATATGTTCCCAGTATATTTTTAAAGAAAATCGAAAGCAAATAAAATATATTTTCATCAATAAAATTTATGATAGTCTTTATCTCATACTAGGGCCCATGTATACTGTTACCCCATATACTAGGGTTGCGCGGTCCTTTCGACCTGGGATGAGATACTGTGGCCGCAGCCCCGTCCCCTGGCCAGCCGATTAACTCTGGGTGCACTCAGCATGGCAAAAATAAAACTATGATGGAACCACCTTCTGGCAGAGCCTCCTTCAGCGGTTGCGCCTCTATCCTTAGCATCGGTACCGAGCTTCTCTCTTGTTTCTCTTGGGCCAAAAATACACTCCTCCCTACATGTGCCCTCATTTTATAACACTCTTTTCTCATTTCTTGTACTTCTCTAGGGCAACATGTAGGAGGGTTTATGATCATTGTCTCAAAATTCTCTTTATAAACATCACTATTTTCACAATATTTCTTTTTTCTCAAACTTGTCATGCATGTAGCAAAATTTCATAATATAAACAAAATAATCATTTGCAATTGAAAACAAAATTGCATAAATAGCATGACATGATAATTTTTATGGAA
>NC_081546.1:19833527-19858661 GCF_901000735.1 Corylus avellana
GGGGTTACACCCTCCCTCTGCTCAAGTGCCTATCAAAGAATGAGGCTGCATTCGTACTTAGAGAAATTCAAGAAGGAGTATGTGGCAGCCATTTGGGAGGAAGAATGCTAGCTCACAAAGCTGTCTGAGCGAAGTATTATTGGCCAGGAATGAACCGAAGTTCCCAAGAAATGATCAAACACTGCGACAAATGTCAGCAGTTTAACAGAATATTGGCCAATCCGCCCGAAGAATTAAGCCTGGTTTCGTCTTTGTGGCCTTTCGCGCAATGGGGGGTCGACTTAGGACGCCTGCTTCCAACAGGAAAGGGAGGATGTCGATTCGTCGTGGTCGCCGTTGACTACTTTACTAAATGGGCAGAAGCCGAGGCATTAGCCACCGTAACCACTGGAAACATAAGGAATTTCCTTTGGAAAGCAATCGTTTGTCAATACGGTATCCAGCACGCTTTTGTCACCGACAAAGGCAAACAATTCGATTGCGAACCTTTCCGAAATCGGTGTTCCGAGCTTCATATAAGCAATTACTTCTCATCTCCCGGACACCCTCAAGCAAACGGTCAGGTAGAGGCGACAAACAAAACTCTGATGAAAACTCTGAAGAAGAAGCTTGAGGACAAGAAAGGAGCATGGGTAGAAATTCTTCCAGAAGTGCTATGGTTGTACAGAACAACCACCTGAATGCTGACAGGAGAAACCCCTTTCTCTTTGGCATTCGGATTCGAGGCAGTCATCCCGGTATAAATCAGTTCGATCAGCTTCTGAGTGAAGCACTACAACCCCGAGATGAACGAAGAGGGAATGATGTTAAGCTTGGATTTGCTCTACGAAAAGAGGGACAACGCTCAAACGATGATGGCTACTTATCAACAAAGAACGGCCAGATATTTCAATAAAAAAGTTAAGACGATATAATTCAAGACTAGGGACTGGGTCCTACAGAAGGTTAGCATAGCCACCCGGGACCCAACGGTAGGAAAACTCAGACCCACATGGGAAGGACCGTACAAAGTCATTAGAAGTCACCGGCAAGGAGCCTATTACCTACAGGATGCGGAAGGAAAGCCACTACCGAGACCTTGAATGCTGATCATCTGAAAAAATACTATCAGTAATTTTTCCATTTTATTTTATTTCTTGTAATTCTTGACTATTTCAATATAAAGTCTATTCACGACAACTTACTTGAGCGTCGGAGAACCCTTGGTCCAAAAGACCATGGGGCCCGGTGACAAATTCCTTGTCTTGCAGTAGTCTCGGAAACAAAGGAGTAAACCCTTAGCAAAAAAAATTCCTTGTCTCGGAAACAAAGGAATAAACTCATAGCAAAAAAAATCCCTAGTCTCGGAAACAAGGGAGTAAACCCTTAGCAAAAAAAATCCCTCGTCTCGGGGACAAGGGAGTAAACCTTTAGCAAAAAAAAAAAAAAAAAAATCCCTCATCTCGGAAACAAGGTAGTAAACCCTTAGAAAAAAAAATCTCTCGTCTAGGAAACAAGGGAGTAAACCCTTAGAAAAAAAAATCCCTCGTCTCGAAAACAAGGGAGTAAACCCTTAGCAAAAAAATCCCTCGTCTCAGCAAAAAAAATCCCTTTTCCTCGAAAGAGAAGGAGTAAGCGAAACTCCTCAAACACCTGGACACAACTAGGCAATCCAAGCCAAACGAATAAACAACACCAAGAAAAGGATTCATTAAACAACTCCAGCAAAGATCGAGATGGAAAAGCAGCATGTAGCACATCAACAGAATCCAAGATAAACATTTCATTAAAGACTTTTTCATTGCAAAAGATTCAATTACAATAGTCATAAAGATCGAGTCAAAGCCATTACACGAAAAATCAAGCTACAACAGACTTAGCCAAAGACATTCAACTGCTATCATCGCATACAAACCCAACTACTTCAAAAGCATCACATCTGGACTTGACCTGGTACTCTACATCCAGAAGGACGTTGTACAACGAATCGCATTTGGGTCAACACCCCGGAATATGAACAAGAAATTTAAGGCCTTTGACAGGCCATTGCCGTTTAATCGAAGGCTACTCTTGGTGACCTTCACTTGATGGACCATTTTTCTCAATTGCCCTGGCTTTCCAGAACCGGTATTTTCTACGAAGTCTCTGGCATTTCTCCTCCTCCTGTAGAAACAACCGAGTGGCAGAATAAAAATTGGAGGCTTTCTTCCGTCTGTTCTCATGAATACTAATGAGATAAGCCTCAAGATCCGCGATCAGCCGGCCTCGTAACTCTAGCTACCGATCTTTCTAGGCTATCTGATAGTCCTTCACTTCAACATCGGCCATCAACTTCGCCAGCTGGTTGGAGCAGTCCACCAAGTACTGTTCTCGTGCCTCCAACAACAAGTGTAGTTTGGCAATTTTTGCCTCAGAACTGCGAGGAACACGAGAATGAAGTTGCTCAGCTGGTGGATAGGACGAGAAAGCAACATCCCCAAGAGGAGCATAAGCAACATAAGCAGCTGACGACTCTGTCTCTACCAAACTCCCAGATGAAGAAACAGAAGCCATGAAGAAATAAATTTATGGTGCTTTTGTTGAGAGAAAAGTCAAAGTCAGTTAAGTGGAAATACCTTACACCCAAAAGGGATATTTATAGCGCAAAGCCTTTGGATGATAACAAGTGATCTTAAATGCGAGAAGACGTCCCACGCAAAACCACCTAGGAAATCCAAATGACACAGGCTGAAATCCGAATGACAATGCTACACGTGTCCCGCCATGGAAGGCCGTGCAAGATAATGATGACCTCCGAAATTTGAAACGACAGATATCAAAAGGTCCATGAAGAATTTAATGACCGAGGTTTAAAATTAAATTTTAATCCTCGGCCATGGGGGGTAGAACACCCAACCACAGAATATAGCAATAAAGATACTCAAATCATTCAGAAATTATCTGGAAATATCAAAAATTGAGAAATATCAAAAAAAGGCATTCAAAGTATCAAAAGACATTTAGAAGGTATCCAGAAACACCAAATTTCAAAGTTCAAAAGCAGTTCAAATATATACAATGGAAGCAAAAATAAGAAGAAATTTAAGTATGAGGAGCCGCTCCCACATCATCAGCATCAACATCTATAACGATCTCGGGACCGAAAGGCTTGGGGGGTAAGTTCACTGCCTGCCAAAACTCATGCACGTTGATTTTTGGAGCATCAGGAACCAATTATCTACCCGCATTAACCATCTTTTTAATAGCAACAGCAAGTACCTCCAAGAAATTCGATTTCACTGTGGTAGGGTCAATGTCAAACTGATCCCTACGGATGGTTAAATGCCGATGATTCTCGAAGCCCCAATGAAATCTGCGTGCCCATAGCAAATTCCAAAGCCAAGGAACAAACGACAGCTCCGCAAGATATCAGACCGCTTTAGCTTTCCAGTAAAGGTACCCTTGGCGAAATTGATTACACCTGGCCTGGGAGCTTTCCAGTAAAGGTATCCTTCAAGCAATTGTCTTCCGACTGGGATAACTGACCCTCAAGCGTCTCAGAAAGTTTCTGGAAACCCTCTTCGGAAACCCAAACTTGATGAAGCTCCTCCGCAATTTTTTCATTCTTCACAGACGATTGAGCAACCGTGACCTTCGCCCCCATGACACGTTCTGCTAACTCTTAGTTTTTCTGGTCGGCAATATCTAGGCGCGTCTGGAGTTGAGCATTGGTCGATTTCGATTCATTGAGCCTCAATTTGTTCTCAAAAAGCTCGTTCTTCCTTTTAGCCAACAGACGATGAAGATTCCCCACTTCAGAGTTAGGATCCTGAGAACTAGAGGCCTCTGGTCGGTTGCTCATTTTCTGGACCAGGTCCCGAAGAGTGGCCCTCTCATCAGCATACTCCCACTAGCCTTTTTGGAATTCTTTGTACCAACCTGCAATGAGGGGGGAGCACTACACAAGAAAAAAAAACATTTTACGTCAGAAACAACGAAGATATTCGGAAAATGAAGTGTAAATAACTCACTGAGTAATTACAATGGATCAACTTGTCCACAAACATCTCTGGAGTAAGCCGACCCTCTTGTCGAGTATAATTCGCTGGAAGCAACCTGGTGACAGTCGACAAACAGTTCCCACCCAAACCAGAGGCCAATGACCAGATTATTGGCGAACTCTTTCTAGAATGCCCCCTAAGCAGCTGTACTCGATACACGGGAGCCTGGTTGGACTGCTCAGTCAGGGGGTCCATAGGTCTATCCTTAGGAGAAGACGGAGTGCAGGTCTCACGCTGAGTGGCCACTGGCTCTCCAGGCTCCAGAGGCCGCGCATCCAAAGGAACTACGTGGAGAGGAACAGCCTCCGCTAAAAAACAAATAGGCTCTGAAGCCTCATCTGAGCTGCGAGGAGGACCGAAAGTTATCGGAATAGAATCTGATCGAATGGAAGATAACATGTCCATAAGTTCTCTGGACTTGCCCACACGCCCTTTCTTCAAATGCGGCTCCAGGGGTACCTTGCCCTTGTCCGTTTTTGTCTTGGACACCGACATGCTTGTCTCGGCAATCGGAACTAGCAAAACCAAACCCTGAACTTGGGGGTGTGAAGACTTAGGAGGCAAGTCCGAATCTCTTGGAGCAGGAACTGCAACAGCAATCAGCTTGCCCGAAGAAGAAACATTCTTATGTGCTCGACTCTTTTTGCTTGGAGGCCGAGCAGGCGACTTCAGAACCGCTTTGTCTCCAGACGGATTTGACCTTTTGGGATTCCCTTGACGATCCCAGACAACCTTCTCATCCAGAATCTAGTACCCCAGATGTTCGTGTAAAGAGGAGTCAGTAACGATGTTAACAAAAAGCATTCGGTCCACGTTTTCATTAAGCTGAGAGTACTGCTAGATGTAATCGACCTGACCTTGCTGCTCCAAATCCAATACAAGGCATTCTTTCCCTAACAAGAAAAAGGAAATAAGAACATTTTAAGCATGCACAAAAAAAAAAAAAAAAAAAGACAGGACACTTACAGCTCTCTCGGGAGGTACCCCATTCCAAGGACACGGAATGCTACAGAGGTAGAGCCTCGGACGTTGACGCCTCCCAAGCTCCAGATATGTAGAAGAACTGCTCTGCCCAATGCTTATTATTGGAGTATGTTCTCCCGAGCTTGATAAATTGGTTCTTCCCGTGAACCATGAAGGTTACCGTTTCAGAAGTAGGATAAAAATGGGGACCATATATGTTCAAAAACTCTGGGATCGACAAAGTCTTCCTCGGGAATACGGAAGGCCACAACAGAAGCGTAGGCAGAAAATAACGCCAACCATTTGGCATCAGTTGTACAGGAGCTACTCCCAAAAGATAACATCTTCCTCACTAGAGGAGAAAAGGGCAGATGAACCCCTGCCATAAACATACGTTCGTGAACGCATATGTCTCCAGGACCGCCAACCATTCCGGTAGAGCCATCTGGAAAATGCAGAGAAATCGACGAAGGAATGTCGTAATTATGGCAGAGCACCGTCTCATCCTCCACCAAAAAGTAGGATCTTTGCCAACGAGGGAAATCCAGTTGTAAGGATGAAGAAGACGCTTTGCCAACCGGACACACTCTGACAGAAAAATCGTCAAAGCGGTGAAGCAGAGGAATCTCCGACGACTGCTCTTTGGCAGTTTCGCTAGCGTTTGTTGGAAGCTTTTGGGAAGACATGGTCATAAGAGAAATCAGAACGCATTGAACTCTAGTGAGATGAATGTGGATTTGTAAGATTTAAGCAATAGGACTCTACAAAAAATCTTTATAAAAGAGGAAACCTAGGGCAAAGCGCAGAGCATTTAATGCAGAAACATCATGAGCCTACAGTCACACTTGAACCAAAGAGACTTAAGCCGTCTTTCCTTTCTAGAAACGCCACACCAATATCACTCACTGAGCGACATCTATTTTATTGATTCTTGCTTCCATCCGCAAACCACGCCTAGAGGGACGCGTGGGCAAGACAACTATGCATTTACATGGATAAAGACAAAAAATTTAAAGATACGAAAAAGTGCAACAGATTGCTGAATTTCCGGGGCGCATAAATGGCAGGCTCCATAAATGGTTAAAATGCCAAGAACAACGGCTAAAAGGAGTTGAGCAGGGTGCGGCACTTGAACAGACAATCCCCGAGGAAGGAACGCTATAAGAAGATCGAAAGTTTGAATTCTCTCCTCCCGAAGTCTCGGCAGAAGGAATTTGGGGGGTAACTGTGACACATAAACACAACACTTGAGCTCATGGGTTAGAAGCCCAACATTCCAAAAACAACCCGATACATCCGAATGGGCCCTATGAAAGCAACCCATCATGAAACAGCAAATGCGATGTTGTTTGTTACACTCTCGGTCGATCAAGGATCAATCCCTCTGCCACAACGAATCTTCCCCACCTAACATCCAGGTGCATCTATTACAGTTAGGATACAACTCGGTTGTATGGACAACTCACACATGGCAGAATCATCGGAATGGTTACGATCTGCTTATAAAGGACCTCTAACAGTTACACGCCATCCTTGGAATCCGATCAATGTAAGTAACGGACTCTTACCGATCATAATGACGGGAGACACGAATATTAACTCTACCGGCCGTTATGCCCAAACCCCGGATCTTCCGCCCGGTCATCATAGCCACCCACCTCCGCATAATCAACTATAAAGACCTCACTTTAGAGGTACGCAAAAAGGACTCTAAGCTCTATACTGAATCCACAATAACACTAACTTAACTATCGGAGGAGGAACTGCCTAACACCCCCGGGGCATCCTTTTAATGTGTGCTCTAGTTTTGTAGGTTTGACAAGTAGCACAAGAGAAGAAAGGATTGACTTGGATTCCCTTGGGCTCACCATAATGGAAACTGTCCCAACAAAAGGCAAATACTATTTCCTTCTAATCTTAATAATAGCTATGAGTAATGCTATACGCAATATTTTTATTCTCCTTTTATCCTCAAAAGTTAATGTGGTTTTTAAAATCATCATTGAGTTAAAATTCAATAGTGATCAATTCCAAATCTAATTGTGATTTTAAAAGTCAAATCAACTATCCAATAATGATTTTAAAAGCCATATAAACTTTTAGCAGATAAAAAAGAGGTAAAATTTTTGCGTATAACGTTATTTTGTGCACTAAGATGATCTAAAATGGAAAAAGGAAAATTACTGTAACAAAAGGGGTTTTTAGTTGCTTTTATAATTACTTTCCCGTCCTCAAGGATAGCTCAGTCGGCTGGGACCATGCCTAATGAAGCGGAGGTCATTAGTTCGAATTCTCCTCCCCCCTCTTGTGCGGACATGTCAAAAAAAAAAAAAAAATTACTTTCCCTATTATGATTATGTTTATTTTCTTTACTATGATTAAATTTATTTTAATTATTTTCCTTTCCCTACTAGGATTAGGTTTATTTCTCTTCTATAAATATGCCAATTTATAATGTAAAACTTATTTATTGAATTATTATCAAATCAGAGAATTTTCTCTCAAATACTCTGCGAAGTTTTATATTTCTTAAGCTTGGGAGCTTATTTTATCTTTTGGTAAAAACACGCAGACGATTGTGGTTACTTAGTCTTCCGCTACGTCAATTGGTATCAGAGCAGACTTTATACTGATCCCGGCCAATCAACACAACCGTGACGATCCCCTTAACCCGTTTTACTTATCCTCCACTTTCACCCATTTTTTTTTTTGGGTAAGATTCTTCACCCATTTTCAGTTTCTTTCTCTTTCTGCAAATTCTTCATAATCATTTTTAGCAAAACAAGAAGAAGTCAAATTCTATAGTAAAACAAATTTCTTAATACTAAGCATTTCGTCGCGCAGAGGGAGATAGGTCTTTTTGCAAGATAAAAATTTCTCCCCTTCTTTAAATTTCGTTTTAGATTTATTTTCTATGTGTTTTCTCTTTCTGCCATGTCCGATTAAGAGGAATGTGTGGGTTTGAATTTCGGTTCTAGTTGTTTTATTTTCTGTTGAGAATTTGTGTTGGGTTGCTCTTTGTGATTTTGGTTGTGACGGCCGATTAAGTGGAATTTTTTGGATGAGGCGAGTTTGGGTGTTTGGTTGAGGGTGATTCTATTTGAAGTGATTTTAGTCTTGGAAGTATAATTTTTGATTGGGTGCATGGCCGAACAGGTGTTTGGGTTGAAAATTTTTGGGTGATGATTTTTGGTGGCAATCCGGTTATGATTCCATTCCATATGGCGATTTTGAGTTAGCTTTGGCCGAATTTTGGCGGTGATTCTTGTTTAGATTGATTTCGCTTTTGAGGGACAAATTGTGGATGTAGGGTCTTAATATTAAGAAATTTGTTTGATTAATTTGGGTTGATTCGTTGCTGTTTTGCTGTAAATGGTTATAAAGAATTTGCAGAAACAGAGTGTGGAAGTGGGTGGAGAAGGAAGAACAAGCAAAAAAACGGCGTTTAGAAAACTTCTGCTAATTCTTAATGCTCTTTAAAAGCTACGTCGTTTAAGTTGAAAATAAAGAAGTTTTAATCTGGACCGTAAATCAAAATAACAGCATATGGTGCGATTATTTTTCTACGGCATGGAAGCCATATCCAATTCCGATAGCGATAAAACACTCAAAATCTTAAAAAAAAAAAAAAAATGCTTTAAATGGAAATATAGGATCCTATTCCATGTTACTCCTAATATTAATATGGGAGGGTAAAATTGTAATTTTACTTTTACCCGGAGAGAGAATCGGATCCTAATATTAATTAACAGATCTCAACTTTAATTCATTTATATTAAATGCATTACCCTTTATTACTTGGAAGGAAAAAAAGTTGTCTGAAACAGTTAATGTCTTCTCTATAACTATTTATAGCTATCCTTAAATTCACTAACAAATTAACAATTGCTGTGGCCCAGATTCGTCTCTAACACCATTTAATTAAACCTGCAGCTGCAGACCAAGTGTTTGTATATAAACCAGCACCAAAGTTTAAAAGAGAGACTGAAACACAGAGATGGCAACTCCTACAAGGCGTTGCTTGATCTTGACAGCTCTAACCAGCATTCAAATCCTACTCTCGTGGGGTGGCATTCATCAGGCATCTGCATGGGAATGTCAGCCTATCGACGGCACATATATTTTGATTGGATGCTCCGCTAGCCTTGAGAAGGACAAGCCACAGGCTGCACCAACCCCTTTGTGTTGCAAGGCGATCAGGTTCGCCGGCATGCATTGCGTCTGCAAGGCCATCAGAAAGGAAATAGAAGAACTTTATAGCATGGAGAAGCTGGTTTACGTGGCTGCCTATTGTGGCGATCCACTAGACCCTGGAACACAGTGTGGAAGTAAGATCATCTCTTTCTCTTCTAAAGAAGATCTTTTCTTGAACCTATAACAATTCAAGTTTGTGTGAAAAATAAACTGGTCTTTCTAATATATATAAATATGTATCATTAGATTTGTGAATTTTAATATTGACCATAACATAAATTATCTTCATTTCATTAAAAATTGAGATATTTCCCAATCATGAAGGTTAAAAAAGGTGAGTTGATTGTAGTGTTTTGGATGATTGTTGGTTCCTTATTGTTGCTGTCGCTTTGGGTGTTCTGTCCGTTTGTCTTGTGTCTGCTCTTTGTTAGTTGGTCTGTCTTCTGGATTTGTAAGTGATCTTGGCTGCTGCTTCCATGAGTAACCAGTCAGCTGGTTCTTTGTACTTTCTTCCCATATCTATTAATATCCGACTAATTCACCTGGAATAAAAAAAGAAAAGAAGAAGAGAAAACACTAGAGATACTTTCATTTCAATCTCGCCTCCTATATTTCATGACGTGACAATGCATTAACCCCACAAAAATTTACTGTTGTGGTAGTATATATGGCGTAACATTGTCATGTTAGCCAAAAAAAAAAAAAAAATTATCAAGCCTCTTCCACCGATGGCCGACCACAAGAGGGTGGTCGGCCTTCCCAACCAAATCTTTCGGGATGGTTGCACTACTCTCGGAGCTACGAGAGCTCTTAGTGTGCTTTTTAGTGGTCCAAACCACTCCCACTTGGTGACTGGGGGTGTCATCAATGAGGAGATGGGGGACAAATTTTTGTGTTTCACTTGGCAAAGGGTAGAGAGAAGGAAGTGAAATGAGAGTATTTGTAGCATTAAATACTAAAAAAAAAAAAAATATTGGTCGCCTATGTTATATAACCATTTGTGCACTAAAAAATGGATATAATTACTTTTGATTATTATGAGCAAGATATTCATGAGTTTTCCACTTTGGTATAATATTCAAATATTCATATTTTTGTCCAGTGTATAGTGATATTTTCATTCTATTCTATTACATATTAAGTAATAAATTATAATGTATTTATTCTTGCAGGTTATAAGGTCCGTCCAGGTCCTAATTAGGAGAATGCTGCAAAGTCCAAAGTCTAGAGTCCGGATCACTAAGCATGAACTCTATCATTGCTGATATGTGAACCATTATGATATATGTTTCTTAATTTTCATGGCAAAATATGTCCAAATAAAAGAGAAATATAATGGATTCAACATTAAATGAACAATTTGAATATGGGTGGCAATTCGTGTTTGTGTGTTGGATTTAGGTTGTGTGGAAGCATATGTATAAAATTGTATACATCAATCATAACTTGATCTATTAATTAAACGGGTTAAACCTCTCAACTCTAATTCACTAATTTTTGTGTTGGGTTCATATCGAATTCTCAATAGTGTAACAAATTACAAGCTCTAAGTCAGAATTTGGTCGTGTATTTTGTTTTTTGTAATTGAAAAAAGGGAGGTCGGATAGACCAATTATGCTTGTCCTACCTATGCATGATCATAGTAGCATCTACCCGCTGGGAGCCTGTGGTGCCCTAAAACTTTAAAACCCAATCCCAACGATTAATTAAAAACAAATATCTTTGGTAACTATTTTTATAAAACCAACATCACTTGCAATGTTTTAAAAACCTTTGTTATTTCAAGTAAAAACAAATCAGAAACATTATTTTTGCCTCTAGCCGAACGTTCAGAAGTGAACCACCGAACATTCGATGTTAATCTTAGTGTGAACATTCGACTAGGGACCACACCAAATGTTCGACGACCAAATCAAAAACGACTAGGTAATGACCAATGTTCGCTCTAAAACCCTAGAACCACTGTTCAATAGTACACCAAACGTTCGATGATAGTCTGAAAAGCAGTTTTAACCCATTTTCCACATTTTTTAGCATGCATCATCCCTTCCTCTATAAATACCCTACCCTTTTGCCCCATTTCCATCACTTTCATATTTTCCACTAACCCTAAACCTAGAAAGAGAAATCTTAGAGACGAAATGAGGAGATTTGAGCCTTGCCCTGAGATTTGACTTGTCCTCCTTTAGGTAATCCCTTATTATTAAAATGGTTTTCATGTTACAAGCAGATTTTTCATACTTTTTGCAAGTTTTACTGTACCATTATTAAGCTTGTGTTATAGTTTTCTCTTAAAAAAGGAAAAGGTTTTTAAATGGGAAAAATATAAAAAAGCCCTGCAAACTAATATCCGTTTGCGATAGATCCCCACATTGTTCAAAAGGTATTAAAGTAGCCCGTCAAACTACCAAAATGTATCAAAAAGACCACTTATTTTTTATATTCCTATAATACCCCTACTCTTTTAACAAATAAAATAATTGTAAAAAAAAAACAAACAATTTTTTATTTTTTTATTTTTATTTAAAAAAAAAAAAAAACCAATGGTCGAATAAATACAAAAAAAAAGTTTTTTGGAATAAATAAATATGTAGTCACTGTAGTTGGCCTAAATTACAATTGCTTTATGTCGTATGAAAGTAAAATCAAAGGTTCTTGAGATATTCAAAAAAAAAAAAAAACAATTTAATTCCTAAAGTCAAATTCTGTTAAAAAATTATTTTTATTCATCCATTGGTTTTTTTTTTTGTATTTTTTTTAAAAAATTGTTTTTTTTTTTTACAATTATTTTATTTGTTAAAAGAATAGGGGTATTATAGGAATATAAAAAAAAAAATAAGTGGCCTTTTTGATACATTTTGTTAGTTTGATGGGCAACTTTAATACATTTTGAACATTGTGTGGCTCTATCGCCAATGGCTATTAGTTTGGTAGTTTTTTTTTTTCCTTTTTAAATTCTTTAATCTGCTCCATCATTTGATGAACTTTGCATGATGATGTGCCTTAGTATGTTGTAAGGACCTATTAGAAGGCCTAGCATGAGATATGTTACGTGATGAGTTAAAAATAGGAGCCTTGCATGAACCTTGGTATTCTGAGCAACATTCCATGCTTTTTGACTGAACGTTCAACCTCAAGTCTGAATATTTGATCATATGACAGAACGTTTGACCAGTAGCCAAGATGTGTGAAATTAGGGTTTTATGACCTGCCAGCTAGATGCTTCTTGATTAAGGGTTTACGTATAGTAGATTCTCTAGAATTGTGCATAACGATGAATTATGTTTGTTATAGCAAAAATTCAAGAAGTCGGAGAATTTGACCAAGTATACGAGGTAAATAAATACTTACAACTACTTTTCTTAATAGTGTGCGATATGTTAGTTTACTGAGCACACATTTATTATGAGCATAATTACCTTTTACGGAACTTGATAATTGTTTTAATAACTGATTAATGAGATGCATTGTATGACATGGTACACTGGTACGTGCGGTATAATAGTCACAGGCTTACTATATATACTTTATTTTATGGTCAAATGTGTGTGCGTCATATGGGCCTTGGATCCAATGGTTGTTTCGTGACCAGGTGCAGCCATTTTTTATTAACAGGCCACTACATGACGTGAATTATTAGTAGCGTGGGCCACCAGAGGTCGAACTTGGTCAGGTTGCTAGTTATAGACGGTAACGTATAGCCGCACACCGGTATTGTATTATAGGTCTCTCGGGACAACGCTAACCCTGCTGAGAAGTGGTGATATCTCGAGTAAACCATACATAATAGTTATGGCTATTAAAGCATTAGTTTTCTGCATCAAAACTCATAAGCGTTTGTCATTGGGATTACACCTACATTTTGTGCTGTAATAACAGAGGCAACACCTCATTTGCTTGCTACAAAAAAATATATGTTTATCTAGCCTATAGCAAGAGCTCATATCATATGTAACGCCCCCAAAATTGGCATTGGGCAACCTGGCAGAGTTATTGGCAATTATCCCAATTTAACCAACTGGTGGCTAAATGGGGAACCACCCCTCTAAACATTATCAGAGTTAATGCATAGGAATGGAAAATAAATCTGAGAAATCTATAATTATTACAGGCACAAGTATAGTCCTCAAATTTAGAGACGTGGATCAACTAACAATAATATAGCAAACTTGAAAACAGCATGACGATCTTAAATTATAGTCTGTAGTGGTAGCTGTACCACTCCTGGGTTATAGAAACAAGCTCCCTATAAGAGTAATAACCGCATAAGCCTAACGACTTCGTAAGTAAATCTCACAATTAGGCATAACATAAGCCCATTATTATTAAGCAGAAATAAACGTTCAGTTTTAGTAAACGTTGAGAGGAGGTGTTGTCTCTGTCAATATACCATAAAAAATATTGTTTGGTTGATAAAATGTGGTGTACTACCGGTGGCAATCGCCTAAATATTTTAATGCAGCAAACTAATGTTTTATAGGTAGTAACTATCATATATGGTCTACTCAAGATATTACTCATTCTCAGCAGGGTTAGCGTTGTCTTGAGTGACCTGTAATACAATGCTAGTGCCCCAACCATTGTATGCTGTCGTCCATAACACTAGCAGCCCAACTGAGTCCAATCTCTGGTAGCCCATCCTGCTAATGATCTACGTCCTGTAGTGACCGCCCGCTAAAGCTACGACGGTCATGAAACAACCATTAGAGGCCCATATAACAACACATACATTTGACCATAGAATCAAGTCTATATACTAAGCCCATGGCCATTATACCGCATGTGCCGATGTACCATGTCATACAATGCATCTTATCAACTAGTTATTAAAATAGTTACCAACTTATTACAAAAATGTAGACATGCTCATATCATACGCGAGGTCAGTCACCTGACATATCCCACATATTTAAGGAAAGTATTTGTAAGTGCTTGCTTACCTTGCACACTTGAGTGAATCCTCCGAAATCACAATTTCCTGCTATAATGAAATACAACATATCGTTATGCACAGTACTTAGAGAATTCGTTATACGTATGGTACTAAGTTCCTCCTAATAAAAGGGTTACTGGACCCTAAAATTGTACATTTGGAGCCAAAGGATGGATGCCATGCTTCCTGGTCGAACGTTCAGCCTCGAGAGCGTACATTCGGCCAATGAGTTAGGTACATAGGCCAAAAGCTCCAAACTATGTTTTGCGACTTCTATCTAATCTGAGGGTTGATAAATCTCATTCTAGGCTACCAAAAAAACTCATGCAAGGTACATATCATGCAACTTGACAAATCAAAGAGGCGTTTTAAAGTCTTTTGAATACATTTCTTGGTTTTGTAAGAAAACGGGTACAAGGCTTATGATAGCATCTTTAAGACTTGTAACAATAGGAAAACGGTAACAACAAGTAGTAAGGCATAAAAGAGGGGTCATGAAATCACTTTTGAAGATAGCAAATGCACCAAGCTCTCTCATTTATTTCTTCAAGCCTCTCCTCACAATAGGGTTAGGTTTTCTAAGGTTGAAGGTGGCTAAGCATTTCATAGTAGGGCTTATATAGAGGGTGGAGGCGTGCTTGGGCCTGAAAGGTGGAGAATGGGTTAAAAATGCTTTTCAGAGTTGATAGTGAACATTGAGGTACTATTACACGTTGGATAAAAAGGTTCAAGCGTACATTCTAAGATATTGTCTAATGTGTCAAGGACTGGTCAACAAACGTTTGGGTGGTCCCCTAGCATACGTTCTCACTAAGGGCCAAGTGTGTACGTTTAGGTGGTCCCCCGGTGTACGTTTGGTTAGAAAGGGGTGGGGCCTGGACTTTGTCTTAAAGGCTTCAGGACTTGGATTACATATAAGGGCTTGGGTCCTTCTGTTTCTAAAAATATGCGTTACGAAAATAATTACACATGTTCGTAGTGAGTTATTAACGTATTAAGGCAAGGATTTTTATCAGGGTATTATATCATACCCTATTATGAGATTTACTTACTAAATCTTAGACTTACACAATGTTTGTGGCTTGTCAGGTTATCTCTTTTAAAAGGACTTCTAAGGAAAGGAAGCCTGAAGACCATTGTATTTATATCAGGATTGATTAGTAGCTCCCGGTCTGTGATTGATTAATGATAGTATATGCATGACTAATGAATTATTTTAAATAACTTAAATTTGTCATTTTGTCCTTCCGTTATACTTACTTTGGGTATTCTTGATAGGGGAAGCCTTAAGACAGTTACCAGTTAACTGAATTGGAGGCATTGACAGTAACCCTAAAACGGTTAAGGTCAGTTTTGAGGGCATTACAGAGCCGCACATGAAGAGCCTAGGTGGTGTGAACCGCAAGCACTGGACTATAGTCTAAGCGAGCACCACCATAACATCAATGAGAACTAAAGTTTAGCTCCTTGTCAACAAGTGTACAGTTTTAGCTCTTAGGTGTTGTGTCGGACCCAAGACATAAAGACACGGCCCTGTCCCGCGCACATACATGAAGACCCTGCCTCAAGCCATACCGAACAAGAAAGAAAAATTTGACAAGTTCGCCAACGGCAATTTGATAGAACCCAAGCCACAAGCATTAGGGTGGAGGTAAGACCTATGCCACATACTAGGAACCCCAAAAATTGTGGTCCCAACAAGCACTTGACGGCTGACACTTCACCTTCGGTATTAAGGACAAGAGTAACTTCAGCACGAGTACACAGAAGATTACCGATGCGCGACTAGTTGTACAAGTCAGCCATAGAAATCGGGGGTAACAGTTGTGGAGAAAATCCACAATTGATCTCATCCAAACAATCTTACTTAGATAAAATACAACTACATAGAATTCTACAATGACTAAGCTACTTCAGATTTTAGGAGATTATCTCTCCACTACTTCCTAAATGTGGAGAGATCATTATCTTTCAAACACCTTCCACTACCTCTTAATGATGAGATGAACATGGAATAGCAGAAATCAGTTACCTAAACCTTATGAAAAGGATGCAACATATCAGGTAATCTATTCTCACTCTGGACAAACATGTTAACTTAAGCATCGGAGTATCTTTGCCAAGGTCGGGGACCTTTTGACTCTCTTATTATTTTGTGTCGGTCAGGCGGTACCAAAAACTGCTCTAACGAGTGTAGTCCTTATTTTGTATATCCTGCAGAGGTTCCAACACTTACACTGTAGATGGTCTCGTGTCTCTAACATATTGCAGACACTGAAATGCCAACTCCATCACAGCAGTAATCATTCTCCGCACCTTGTAGACAGATTGAAATCCAAGGGACTCATTTACAAGCTCGTGCAATGTGTGGTTTTGAATCTGGTTGATAGCCATGTTATACAAATTTATTTCCTATCGATGCCCTATGCCGTCAATGGCAGGCATGGATGATATAAGCTCGATAAAGACTACCCTGAAGCTAAAGACATCACTCTTTCTAGTAAGCTGGTAGCATTCGTAATACTCTAGATCGATATAACCAGGAGTCCCTTGTGGAAAAAGGCAAAAGAGTCCAAACCCCCGACTTTCACACAAAAATTGTAGTCAAGAAGAATATTGTTTGTGTTCACATCATGGTGGATAATATCGGAAGCATGGAGTGATGTCAAAGCACTTGTGGCCTCTAAGGCAATCTTCATTTGAGTTGGTCATTGAAGTGTGCTAGATCTTGCGTATTCACCATGAAGATGATCAGCAACAGTTCCATTCAGAGGTGGCTAGAGGTGCTGCGTGGTCACCAGCATAGACTAAGGTGGTCTTTGGGACATCCCCATGGCTAGGGGTGGCTCCCTACCACCTCTACGGGTGGCTCCCAGGCCACCCCCAAATGGGTGGTTGCCCAACTGGCAGACTGAACCTTTTTAAGATGGCCATATAGTATGTACCATGATTATTGTGGCCCACAAACTAGTAAAACCAAATTCCATAAAACCCAGAAGGGCCAAATAGGCCACTAATATGATGGGTCTAAATATGAGTCAATCGAGATCAAAAACTATGGTCTAGTTAACCAATTAAAGCATAAGACTTCGGTAGCCAGTCAACTGCAATTTGATTTTTGACCATCAATTGGTGCTGAGTAATTCTTAATACTAATCTTACATCCCATTCCCATACTACTAGTTTGATGTGGCAATGCTCATTGGTGTGGTATTTTTGTGTCCAAAAATATCAATAATTAAAATAATCACTCGCAATAGGACGAATCACGTAGGATATGGCTATATTGAGGGTGTTGAACCTCAAGGACTGCAGGGGTTTAATTATCAAAATTTGAAAGATTAAGATTTACTTAATTAAAAGAGAATGATTTGTTTGTTTGAATTTAAAGTGCATAAACGGAAATAAAGGAAGTAAATATATAAGAGAGAGAGTAGGGTATTGACTTCACCACAATCCGCACATCAATGGTTAACCATATTTAATTATAGCAATTCAATTAATGCATGTTATAAATTAAACAAGAAAACACATGAAAATAATTTCATACAGTCAACGGAATAGCATAACCCATCTTCGGTTGGCACGGATCGTCTACCTAAATTACACTAAACTAGGGTGTAGTACGATCTGTCTTTCCTAGGTATGGTCTATCTAACCCTATTGATTGCATGCCAATTAAGAACAATTGTATAACCATCATTCTTATAATCACAGAAAATAAGAATGATTTGAGTTCAATAATAGTAAAATAATTTCTAAGACAAGATAAGAATTTTACTAATATTGAATTGGAATTTAAAGAACAACTGCATTTAATATGAAGAACAGAAATTAATTGTAGCAATCCTCAGAGTTATACAATCAACATGCATAAATTGAAAGACTAGAAATTAAATACAATCAAACCATTGTGCTTGGAATGGGCTACATCAATACCCCATAATTTGGTTTAGCTGCTCATGATCTTCTAGGCTCCACAGACAATTTACTGAAATTTTAGCTCTAAGAGGCGGTGTGTCTGTTTACAATGTTTAGAGCCCTATTTATAGGGAATTGGAAAACCCTAAAACCCTAGAAATCCTCAGAAAGTCGAAAGTTAGTCTCCCAGTCCAATTGGGAGACTGAAATCCAAGTCCATGCAGGAGAAGGATTCTTGTCGTGCACTGTACGCCCGTGTGCGCTCGATCCAAGATTTTGTGCGCTTGAGTGCAGTGTGCTCGAGCCTAGCTGATATGTGTGCGAGCACAGGCATGCGCTCGATCCTTGGCCACAGATGCTCGAGTACAAGTGCGCTCGATCCTAGATTCAGAATGCTCAGCTTTTTGTCCTTTTAAGCCCAATTTCCAACGGTTTGTCAAATGAGACTTGAAACACAAAAACAAAACGAAATCAAACAAATAACAATGCTAAGGAATTAACATATGTAAATTAAGGGGCTTGAATGTGCAACATTCAGTGCTTATCACACCCCCCAACTTACATATTGCTAGTCCCTTAGCAATACAAAACAGAAAATAAAGTGAAAGCTAAAAAGATAAATCCAACTTTCGTGGGATGTACGGTTGCATTTAGTGTATGCAACAAGCCTTTTAAACCCCTAGGTGTTCCCTAGAGGACGAGTGAAGTCTCGTGATGGTTTTCCAGGAATGATACCGACAAACATTTTATACCCATGTAGTTCTCAAAAATGCAATGTCATAACCATCATGGTTCTCAATCATAAACAGGCTTAATAAAACAAACACTATCTTCACAATTTCAGGCAATCACAACTTAGCTTCAATCATGGCAATGATGAGATATTACAAGATTCAACTAGTGCATGTGGACTCAACAAATAGTCAAGGAATTTCAAAACTAATCTCAATCATGCATGGATCAATACTCAAAATTCATTGGACTTCCTATTGGACAAATAACCAAGGCAAAAATTCCCTTTTTATTTTTTTATTTTTTTTTATCACTTAGCTCCCTTAAGCTTTCTAATTGACCCATGTATCGAGCGTTAAGCCAATGACTCCCAAAGCAGACGGTTTTAGGGCCCCTAAGGACTTACTAACTCGGGCCAAAAAGGCTACAAAGCTAAGCTATTCTTTGTTTTTTTTTTTTTTTTTTATCAACCAATCCAAACTTCTCACTTTTTGACTCGAACACTCCCTGCTTAATGAGGCAAGAGGTCCAGTTACTTGGTGGAAAGTTTAAAATGATCATTTTTTTTTAAATTGAAATTTATGCCAAGGTCGTTTTCCCAATAAGTTGCCCAACTACATTCCAAATATTAAAACCAGACATTCTTGATTCCAGATTTTATGCCCCACAGACTATATGCTCGTGTGCTTGTGAAAATCAAATTGAAACAAGTAATATTTCAGGCTGCCAATGAGAGTAACCCAATTTTAATTCCACAATCGGGAATCATGTGTTCGTCATATTAAGCTCATCAATGAATTTCAAATCATAACAGGAAAATCAATTGCATGCTCAGAACTATCATGTATATGCCCACACCCCCCAACTTAAAGTGCACAATGTCCTCAGTGTGTGGAAAACAACAGTAAAACAGTGCAAGAGGTAAAAGCACCTAACCTGTCAGTGTGGCGCAAAAGAAGATGCCTCTAGAGCAGGTGGCAGCCGTGCTACAATGGCGCGCAGCAGTTCTTGCTGGGCTTCAAATCTTTCATCTGCCTGGCTCCTATCCTCTGCTCTCTGGGTAGCAAGCTCAGATCGGAGATCTTGCAGTTCTTTGTGGAGGGACTCATATTGTGACATGGTCATAGTAACGGTCGCTGCCGCTCCCGCTCTGTCGACTGGCTCTACTGGAGGCGGCTCATTGTGTACAGGCCCATTGGTGTCCCTAACAACCTCAGCTGCTGCAGGCGCCCGACGTCGTCTCGGCATGTGGGAATAACTCTGGTTCCATTGGATCAGGCCAAACTGAGGTTGTGTAGAAATAGGTCCATCAGCGGGTGTACCGTCAATGCCTCGAGTCTGAAGGATCTGAGTGAGGAGAAAAGGGAAGGGAAGTCCTCATGAAGCCGAACCCTGAGTGCATCTCACAATCGCCCCGTCCCAAAACTTGTGTATCTAGTGCCAAATGAGCTGGGGGATGGAATTCCAAAAGCCTCTCTGAAAGGCATAGAGTGCCGCGAGAAAGGGGCCACGCCTCTGAGTCTTGTGTCCAAAGGGACACACATTCCGCTGCAAAATGAAGTCCACGAACCACAGGCGGGAAGGTAGCAGGACTTTGCTTGTAGAGTTGCGGAGGTCATCGGTGTAGCGGCCGCGGCAAATGTCATCCACAATAAATTGCAGTGTGAGGTCAGACGGCAGGTCAGAGTACTGAGGGGAGCCATCCCGAGCCAAGATATCTGAAGGGCACTCAAGGGAACATTGCAAAGCTGCAGCAATGTCATCGGTGGTCAACTCAATGTCCATGCCCGCCACCGAAGAAGAGAGGATGCCCGGCCGAGTACAGTCGAATGTGAGATGGGCATAAAAGTCCCGGACCAGGCCTTCGTAAGCAACAGGGCTGACTGGCTGGAAGAATGCGATGAGGCCACGTCGTTGACATTCTTTGACCACCCACTTTGTTGCTTGGAGATTGTGGAAGATGGTGTCAACGGCAAATGAGGTTTCCAAGATAAGCTTCCATTGCTTCCCATGGCGAGATAACGGCTGGGATGGGGCCTCGGGGGTGGCATTCTGAGCAGGGGAAGACCGGGAGGTGGAGGCGGTGGCCGGAAGCATGATGTGACTTCGTTGAGGCCTTCTGTCGAGCACCTGGTGGGCACCTCAAAAGGGAGGTGGTGGAGAACCACCGTACTTGGCTGCCCAACCCCCAACAAAAAAGAGAAAAGCCCAACACAGAGCAGTCCGTGTACCCACAGACTGCGATTTGCACAAAAAAAATTGAAAAAATTTTGGCACGGTTGGGGTTGTGGGGAAAGGGGAGTGGGAGGAAAGTGGAGGAGAAGTGGGGGAGTGGCGTGGGGTTATGTGGTGGCCGTAGGAGGTATGGAGGTGGTGGGGTGGGGATTGGTGGCGGTGGGGAGGTTATTGGAGGTGGGTAAGGGCAGTGGTGGGTGTGGCCAGTGGTGGGGTATTCGGCGCTGGGGAAAATGGGGGAAAGAAAGAAGGCGTGACCTAAAAAGGTCACGTGAGGCCTCTGAACTAGTGCGCTCGAGCGGCACTAACGTGCACTCGATCGTACTTGCGCAGAGAGTGGACAGGATGGGCGGGGGTACGCTCTAGCGCTCTTGAAGGTGCGCTCGAGCGTACTCGTGCAAGTGTGTGGCAATGTAGAGCTGCTGCGCTCGATCCCACGCAGGGTGGGCTCGAGCGCAGGCCCGTGTTCTGGGATCAAGCGCACAGTATGTGCGCTCGAGCCCAGGGTTATAGTGCCTTAATCAAAAAGATAGACTAGATCCGTCTAATCGACGGATTCCACGTCTGTACCAGGCTTGAAGTTCTGGATGCAGGGCTTCAAACTTTGACCTTTGACCTTGAATAGAGTGCCATCCTTTGGGTCCCACAATTCAACGGCGCCATGGGGCGACACTAAGGTGACTATGAAGGGGCCGTCCAATCTGGAGCGGAGCTTTCCAAGAAAAAGCCGGAGTCTGGAATTGAAGAGCCATACTTTCTGGTCCAGCACAAACGTCTTGGGCAAGATATGTTTGTCATGAAAAGCCTTAGTCCGCTCCTTGTAAAGGCAAGCACTATCATAGGCATCTCGCCGCAGCTCCTCCAATTCTGTCAACTGAAGTTTCCGGTGGGGACTGGCTGCTTGCATGTCAAAATTAAACTGCTTAATTGCCCAGAGAGCCTTGTGTTCTAATTCCACAGGGAGGTGACACGCCTTGCCATATACCAGCCTATAGGGAGACATTCCAATGGGAGTTTTGTAAGCTGTGCGGTAGGCCTATAATGCATCATTGAGGCGCAGGGACCAATCCTTTCGGCCTGGCCTAACCGTCTTCTCCAGAATATGCTTAATCTCCCGGTTAGAAACTTCCACTTGGCCACTTGTTTGAGGATGGTAGGGAGTGGCTACCTTATGTGTGACAGAATACTTGAGAAGCAAGGCCTTGAAAAACCGGTTGCAAAAGTGTCTACCTCCATCACTGATGATAGCCCGAGGAGTACCAAATTTGCTGAAAATGTTGGCTTGGAGGAACTTCACCACAACCTTGTGATCATTGGTCTTTGTGGCAATGGCTTCTACCCACTTAGAAACATAATCTACTCCTACCGAAATGTACTCATACCCGCAAGATGGTGGGAAGGGTCCCATGAAGTCGATACCCCAGACATCAAAAATCTCGACAATAAGGATGGGGTTCAATGGCATCATGTCCCTCCAAGACATAGCTCCTAGGCGTTGACATCTCTACAAGCTCGACAGAATTCATAAGCATCTTTGAACAAGGTGGGCCATGTGAATCTGCATTGTAGAACCTTGGCTGCTGTCTTCTTAGCACTAAAATGTCCTCCACAAGCTAGAGAGTGACATAATGTGAGAATACTGGAGAATTCACTCTCAGGAACACAGCGTTGAATGATCTGATCAGCACAATACTTGAACAACTCTGGATCTTCCCAATAATAGAATCGAACTTGCTTGAAGAAGCGGTCCTTATCTTGCTTAGACCAATGAGAAGGAATCCGACCTGTAGCTAGATAATTGACAATATCGGCATACCACGGCGGATTTCTTGGAGTAATTTCCAAGAGTTCCTCATCTGGGAAGGAGTCATGAATAGGAACCGGCTGAGGTGTCTCAAATAAAATCCGTGACAAATGGTCAGCAACAACATTTTCAGTGCCCTTCTTGTCCCGAATGTCAATGTCAAATTCTTGCAGAAGTAGTATCCAACTGATCAACCGAGGCTTTGTTTCCTTCTTGGGCAGCAGGTGTCGCAAAGCAGCATGATCAGAAAAAATTATAACCTTTGATCCCAGAAGATATGAGCGTAATTTATCCAGAGCAAATACCACAGCTAGCAATTCTTTCTCAGTGGTTGTGTAATTGACTTGAGCATCTACTAAAGTCTTGCTAGCATAATAAATGACATGAGGAAGCTTGCCCACCTGTTGTCCCAAAACTGCACCCACAGCATAATCAGATGCATCACACATAATCTCAAAGGGCAATGACCAGTCAGGTGGCTGCATGATGGGAGCAGAGGATAATAGAGACCGGAGCTGCTGGAATGCCTCGTGACATGCTTCATCAAAGTGAAAAGGGGCGTCCTTAGCAAGCAAGTTACATAAGGGCCTTGAAATTTTGCTGAAGTCTTTGATGAAACGACGATAGAAGCCGGCATGCCCTAGGAAAGAACGGATCTGCTTCACTGAAGTGGGTGGTGGTAAATTTTCAATGAGCTCAACTTTGGCCCGGTCCACCTCAATACCTCTTTTGGACACTAAATGGCCCAAAACTATACCTTCCTATACCATGAAGTGGCTCTTCTCCCAGCTCAAAATTAGGTTAGTTTCTTTGCAACGTTGAAGCACGAGTGAAAGTTTATGGAGACAGTTATCAAAAGAAGATCCAAAAACAGAAAAGTCATCCATAAATACCTCCAAAAAATTTTCCACCATGTCGGAGAAGATAGACATCATACATCTCTAGAATGTGGCAGGTACATTGCATAAGCCGAAGGGCATGCGTCGGTAAGCAAAGGTGCCGAATGGACATGTGAATGTCGTCTTCTCTTGGTCTTGGGGATCAACTGCAACCTGATTATACCCAGAGTATCCGTCAAGGAAGCAATAGTAACTTTGGCCAGCAAGACGCTCCAAAATTTGATCAATGAATGGAAGCGGGAAGTGATTCTTCCGGGTATGGGAATTGAGCTTCCAATAGTCAATGCAGACACACCATCCCGTGGTTTTGTGCTGATGAACGGATTCTCCAGCAGAATTCTCAACGACGGTGATGCCTGATTTCTTTGGAACCACTTGAGTAGGGCTCACCCATTTGCTATTTGAGATGGGGTAGATGATGCCTGCATCAAGTAACTTGACTACCTCTTTCATTCCTACCTCCTTCATGTTGGGATTCAACCAACGCTGTGCTTCACGGGAGGGTCGAGCATCTTCTTCCAAATGGATCCGGTGCATACAGATAGATGGGTCAATACCTTTCAAATTTGCCACGGTCTAACCAATAGCCTCTTTATATTCCTTTAACACTGCGAGCAAACTGTCCTCTTGGTCTTTTTGTAAGTCAGAAGCAATGATAATTGGCAGGGTGTTGTTAGACACCAGAAATGCATACTTGAGCTTTGCTGGCAAGGGCTTCAACTCAGGCTTCGGTGGCGATAGTAGGGATGGAACAGGATGAGTGCTTGATGTCACAGGTAGGGGCTCCTTTCCTACTCTCCATGTAGTTTTCGTCAGAAGTGGCCAGCGGCTGACTTTGAAGCTCTTCTTCTTCCATCCTATTGAGGTGGTTGATGATTTGTTCAACATGAGCTTCCATCTTGGTGTCTATCTCGGCAAAGAATTGAGGGGTATAAAGTTCCTGTTGAGACTTCACCGTCTGCTTTATCTCACCCGCTAGCTCACTCATCATTTTTAGCATCCGAGCCTCAAAATTAGAATCTGAGGGAGGTGGTGCGGCCTGGTATATCTATTGTGGAATTGCTTAATATTGAGGAGAATATGATTGATCATTGAATTGCGGATATGCCTGATGGTACAGTTCATGACGTTGTGAAGCATAATTCCTAGGAGCTTGAGCTTGCCACGAGAGATTAGACTGGTTGCTCCACGCCAGGTTATAGGGATCAAAATAAAGGTCATTCCCCGGTCTAGAGAACGGTCTATTCATATGCTCATAAGAATAATTAGAAAATTGTCCTGCTGTAGGACAATCTCTAAAATGATGATAAGTACTATAGCAATATGAATATGGTCCATGTGGTGTTGGAATGCCTCCCCACATGAACTAACTAATAGAATTAACATAAAATAACAACAAAAAATAAATAAATACAAAAGCTCACAAACAGCCCT
>NC_081546.1:19858902-19868463 GCF_901000735.1 Corylus avellana
CAGATGGGTGCGAGCGCAGGAGGGGAAGGCTCGAGCGCTGCTTGCTTGATTCCTGTTGAATTGCGTCCGTGCGCTCGATCGCAGTCACAGAGAAGGCAACTACGGACCTGTTTGAGAATTCTAAAATAATAATAATAATAATAATAATAATAATAAAAATAAAACACAAAAACAAAATTAAAGTTAGCAACAGAAAACAGGAAAATAGATTATTAAGCTAAAATTAATCCTTAAAATTTGACAATAAAACCGTTAAGCAGTCCTCGGCAATGGCACCAAAAATTGGTATGGTATTTTTGTGTCCAAAAATATCAATAATAAAAATAACAACTCGCAATAGGACGAATCCCGTAGGATAGGGCTATATTGAGGGTGTTGAACTTCAAGGACTGCAGGGGTTTAATTATCAAAATTTGAAAGATTAAGATTAACTTAATTAAAAGAGAATGATTTGTTTGTGTGAATTTAAAGTGCATAAACGGAAATAAAGGAAGTAAATATATGAGAGAGAGAGTAGGGTATTGACTTCACCACAATCCGCACATCAATGGTTAACCATATTTAATTCTAGCAATTCAATTTATGCATATTATAAATTAAATAAGAAAGCACATGAAAATAATTTTATACAATCAAAGGAATAGCATAACCCATCTTCGGTAACGGATCGTCTACCTAAATTACACTAAACTAGGGTGTAGTACGATCCGTCTTTCCTAGGTATGGTCTATCTAACCCTATTGATTGCATGCCAATTAAGAACCATTGTATAACCATCATTCTTATAATCACAGAAAATAAGAATGATTTGAGTTCAATAATAGTAAAATAATTTCTAAGACAAGATGAGAATTTTACTAATATTGAATTGGAATTTAAAGAACAATTGCATTTAATATGAAGAACAGAAATCAATTGTAGCAATCCTCAGAGTTATACAATCAACATGCATAAATTGAAAGACTAGAAATTAAATACAATCAAACCATTGTTCTTGGAAAGGGCTACATCCATACCCCACAATTGGGTTTAGCTGCTCATGATCTTCTAGGCTCCACAGACAATTTACTGAAATTTTAGCTCTAAGAGGCGGTGTATCTGTTTACAATGTTTAGAGCCCTATTTATAGGGAATTGGAAAACCCTAAAACCCTAAAAATCCTCAGAAAGTCGGAAGTTAGTCTCCCAGTCCAATTGGGAGACTGAAATCCAAGTTCATGCTGGAGAAGGATTCTTGCCGTGCACTGTACGCCCGTGTGCGCTCGATCCAAGATTTTGTACGCTCGATCCTTGGCCGCAGACGCTTGAGCGCTGGTGCGTCGATCCCAGGAGTGCTGCGGTCGATCCTAGATCCAGAATGCTCAGCTTTTTGTCCTTTTAAGCCCAATTTCTAACGGTTTGTCAAATGAGACCTGAAACACAAAAACAAAACAAAATCAAACAAATAACATTGCTAAGGAATTAACATATGTAAATTAAGGGACTTGAATGTGCAACATTCAGCGCTTATCACTCATCAGGCCGTGATTTTTAACTTTTTTAATGAAGACTGATCAAATGGTTGATGGACATCTCCACAATAGCTTAGTGGTATGAAAGTGGGATAAAAGATGGGTATGTACCATTACTCGGTTCAAGGGTTATAAATGAACCACATTGTTTATTAAATGACTCGAGCTTACAAGCTAAACTCATATAAACTTGTATAACAATAGATATTATGACATAGTCTAGGCAATAAAATCTAGTTGTCTTTAATAGTAATGCGCATTGACTAGCAAATAATTGATACAATTCTTGAAGATCTTCAGTTATTAACCAACATTAAGGTTTCCCTCTAAAGAAAAGATGCATTTACAGTTCTTTTTTAAAAAAAAAAAAAAAAAAAAAAGAAGGATTGTAGTACATTAAAGAATCATAGGTGATGACTCCTTGCATTGTAGTCAAACGATCTACTAGTGATCATGTTGGGGAAGACACGAAAGGTTTGGGTGGGATTTGTAAGGAATCGAGGCTTCCTTTCAACATATCCAGAACTCTATTCATCGGTGGTCGGTTTGAGGGATCAATTTGTATGCACCACAAACTCACTATTATCATCTTCCTTGCACTTTCATGATGCTCTTCATTCATAAGGCCATGTAATCCTAGTTCTTCGTCTAATTCAAGACGCTTGTAAATCCAATGTGGAAAAAATAATTCACTAGTACGATCAACCTCGGTATCAATATTCTTTCTTCCTCTAACCATTTCTGAAACCATCATTCCATAGCTATAAACATCTGACTTGTGAGAGACCTTTCCAATATTTCTACAAGTTAGTTCTAGAGCTACATATCCTATAGTTCCTCTTGCATCCAACATGGATATGATACTCACTTCTTTAGGGCATATTTTTGCAAGGCCAAAATCAGAAATTTTTGGACAAAAGTTCTCATCCAAAAGAATGTTATAAGGTTTTATGTCGAAATGCAAGATTCTTGTATTGCAACCTCTATGTAAGTACTCTAGTCCATGAGCAATGCCAAGTGCAATCTTATATATAGTCTCCCATTCTAAGTGACAATCAGCCTTGGAGCGATTTTCTTTGTATATAAACTTCTCGAGAGATCCGTTAGGCATAAACTCATAGATGAGAGCTTTTTTAGAACCCTCAAAGCAAAAGCCGATAAGAGTGACTATGTTGACATGAGAGGTCCTACTAATGCTTGCAACCTCATTAATGAATTCATCTCCATTACTTCTTGATTCTTTCAAAAGCTTCACAGCCACAAGACAACCATCTTGTAACTTCCCCTTGTAAACACCACCAAAGCCCCCTTCGCCTAATTTATCTCTAAAGAAGTTGGCCATTTTCTTGATATCAGAGTAACTGTATCTTTTAATGGGAAGAGATCCATTGTTCCTCAGAAAGGCCTCGACACTCTTATGGGTTTGACTTTCCTTTTCCCAAAAATAAATAATTTTATTGGACAAGAACTTTCTCTTGAAGTAGTATAATGTAACCATCAGAAATCAAATTCCAGCAAATAAAGTGACTGTAATCAAAGAAAAAATAGTTATGAAATTATTTGGTACATAAACGAGGGTAATTCAAACAAGCTATTGAGGGGTTTCTAAACCTTAATAAAATTGCATTTTATTGACGTTGCACCAAACTAAAAACAAATAAGAAAATGAGAAGGATTACCTAGCATCCAATACCTTAAGCAAAATAAAATCTAAAAAAACTAAACCAGCAATGAGATTCCCAAATATCCTACTAAGAACAGCTAGGATTTCCATAAGAATATGCCATTTGTTTGATTAGAAATAAAAAGGAATACCGAAAATTCAAGCAATTGAAGTTGAAGCAGCTACTTTTGAAGTAAAATAAAGAAAAATAACGACTCGAGTGGGAGAGTCAAATTCGAAAAGAGGATTCCTTTTTCTCTCATTCAAAACCATGCATGAGACTTTCATCTCGCACAAAACCTAAGTTATAAAAGAAAGATAATGAAAATTCTTATATCTAAAGCATCTTTTGTATATCTTGTTATATTCTCCTTATATTAGATCAATTATCATATAATTATCCTCTTATGTCATTAACATCAAGTTCATGTATTGTTTTAATTGCATTTATAAGTTCATTAAAACATCATTTTTCTTGATGTGTCATCTTGTACATCACAAACTTAGAACCAAATTGGGAAGATGAATTGTCAACATTTAGTTGGTGAACTATTAATGTGTTTACGGGTGCAAAATTCCGTATCGGTTTCTTACAATGTGAGATTGAGCTTTTTAAGTGATTCTAAGAAATTCTAATTGTAATCTCACTAGTCATTTTAGAGTGATAACGCAAATGTAATTATCACTTTTCTTTGGTTGTTTTAAATACTGTCTGGACACAAATTTATTTCAAACTGAGCTGTAGGAAACCCAACCTTTGAAAAGTGAGATGTGTCCTTTAAGAACGTGCTATTAAAAAAATATGTGCTTCTTGCTTGCAAAGGGACACGTCACATTTTTAGAAGTTGGGTTTTAGGAATTCCTACAACCTAGTTTGTAGAAAATTAATAGTTGCATTCTTAATTTCATATATGAATATCTATGTTAGTTTATTTTGTATGTTATGTTCACGATAATGAACAAGAATTTCATTGTGGTGAAGATGTGTAACCACCGAGTAATGCTTCATACTTGACTCCCATACTACTCTAATTCAAGGGTAATACGCATCAACTTTTGGATAACCTTTTATTAAAAAAGGAAAAAGAAAAAATCAAAGGATGATTGGCACTGCCACATCAGCCAAGTGAGATGTTGCTAGGAAATAATTAATTTATATTATGATACTCCCCTCCCCATCAATTTGTGAGGCCTAACACATGAAATATTTAATTGAAATGAGAGTTAAATGACAGAGAATCTTTGGTTTGATACCATCTTAGATCACCACGTATCCCAAAGAGAAATGCTACATTTCTCAAAATTTTCTCCCTAAATGATGTATCACAATCCTATATAATCTATTATTTTGGGAAATATATCATCATTTTATGGGATTGTGACACATCATTTGGAGAAAGCTTTTGGAAAGTATAGCATTCCTCTATCCTAAAATGTTAAGCTAATAGAAAATTGTTAATTTAATCATTTAATTTATATTCTAACAAAGATAGACCTCCTCCTACCAAAATACTTCTTGTAGGTTGTTCAAGCAAGCAATATCTCAATGTTAGTATCAACAAGAAATTAGATTGAAGTAGTATCTTACCAAATACTATTATTACTACTTTGAAGCTGCGACTCCCTGCATCTGAAGTGGTAAAGAATATTAGTTTTAGTTGAAATAATAAAACATTTAAGTGACAGATGAACAAACCAAAATTTAAGAAGCAAAACACTAAATTTCATTCATTTTAACCATTCTTGGTAATGGAGTGCCCTTTTTGTATTCAAGTGATAGTTTGACATAAGATGTAAAAAGAAAAAAAAAATTATACTCATGACTAGATTAAAGGGTGATCATAAATAGTAAAGTGTTGGCAACAAAATTCAAAAGTCCACTTGTTAAAAAAAAAAAAAAAAAAAAAGGAAAAAAAATTAAAGTCCTAAATTTCCCAAATATTATATAGGAAAAAATCATATTTAATTTAGTCCCTAAGTTTTTATCTAATTTGAATTTAGTGCTTGGGTTTTCAATTTCAAGAAGGTCCTCCAGTTTTTCCCAAGTTTTAAATTCGTCCCTCTATCACTTGAGTGTCAAAATTAATGATTTTTTTTTTTTGTTTTTTTTTATTTTTTATTTTTTTTCAAATGTGTCTCATTTAACATGTTAATGTCTATCGTAGTGTCAAAGTTATCGTTTTTTCTTCTAACACTACAAATCTAGAAGATTAGGATTATGAAGAAGATGGTCTTTGGTTTTGTTTTTGTTTTTTTTTTCTATAAATGACTTGGCGCTTAATGATATGACATGGATATTAGGTGAGGACACATATTTCCTCCAAACTAGTTTGGAAGAAATTTCCTTCAACCTATTCTAATAAGTTCGTTGTGATTTTGTGATGCATTGCTTGTTATGTTTTAGATGCCCATCAAGGTTCATTAGTTGGATTAATGAGTTCATTAGTTGGTTCATATGTTCGCTTTGGTCTAGTTTGTGGCTTAGGCCACAAATTCAACTCAATCCATAGGGCCTTCAGATCAATCCGAACTATTTCACTACTCGGTTCGAAACTAGTCAACCCGGTCCATGGGTCAACACAAGCCAACCAAGCCCATTCCTCAATGGTCCAATCCATCACGCTTGCCAAAAACAATCTCCACCGGCCGGCTACTATCCGAACAGTTGTCAGCCGCCCTTCACCTTACTCTGGCAAAGCTTCACCAACCTTCCACCATCGCTACCTTTCCATTTTCAGCGACCCTCTGACATTCTAGTCACCGCCTCCGGTATGTTAAAGATGAAGTGATTAAATTTATCTCTTCCTATCAACTTAATCTTTTAGGACAAATGGTACTTTAACATGGTATTAGAGCCAAAGGTCCTGGAATCGAAACTTGACTCTGTTATTTACCCTTCATTTAATTAAATATTTCACGTGTTGGGTCTCATCTATTAAAAGAGAATTTGAGCCCACACATAAAGGGGAGTGTTAAAGATTAAGTAAAGGTGGGCAGATTAACCGTTTACCACCTACCAACAGCGACTAAACCAACATGAACCGCCTACCAACGGCGACTAAACCAACATTAACCGCCTACCGCCAGAAGTCGGTTGGTAATTGGTTAAGGATTTTTATACGGACGTTGGTTCGGTTTGGTTAATCGGTATAAATATTTTTTGTCGGTTAAACGATTTAACCGATAATAAATATTTTTTTTAGTAGAATGATGATTACGAGGGCATTAGCTAGGTTTTTTTAGTAGAACATATTAGTTGGTGGATTCTAGGACCAATTTATTAGTAGAACATATGTATGGTGGACTCTTATTGTGTTGATTAATGGGCCCATTTAAAATTTGTTTGGTTTGATAAGCTATTTTAGCCCAAACCAATCAATTTTTGGCCTAATGAAAAAAGCTCACGGTTAACCAATTAGCTAAACTGATTTTAATTGAAATATATGTTTCACCGAAACTTTCGAAATAAATCTATATCAAAATGTAATTGGTGAATTAACTGATTTAACCGACAATTTCAGTTAACCAAACCATAAATGGCTCTATCCAACCGAACTGAACTGATACCCACCCCTAAGATTAAGTGATTAAATTTACCTACTCCTATCAACTTAAGCTTCTAGCAAGCTACTCTAGTGGCTCTCCAACGACATCCTTCAGCAGCCGGTCGACCACCGCCTCTGACAATCACTAGCCACTGTCTCTAACAACCGTGACCACTTTATCAGTAGCTTCCTTCATCTAGTATCCTCCGACAAGTCGAGCTCTCTTGCCTAACATAGCTTGCCTCACACTTGATCATTTCCCTCAAGCTCATGGAATTGGATCATGATCAGCTTCATTAATGGTTTAGCGCTCATACACATATTTTAGTGTTGTCCGCACTAGATCTAGTTCAACCAAAAAAAAAGAAAAAAAGAGAGGAGGTTGGCTAGAACATTCTTATTGTTTTCCACTATTTTGACTGTTGACAAGTTATGGTGTTGACCGGCCAATTGAACTTTTCAAACTTAAGAGTAAGGAAGAGGAGCAGTAATTCTAAACTAGCCTCATTAGTTCATGGAAATTTAGTTTGGAAAATAGCAAACAGTTCAACTAAAAAGATAAAATCAGATTGCAGCTGTCACGCAATTCTCCTGTGCGTGATTTCTTTGTTAAGTTCTATTCATATGAGCGTTAGGAAAAAAAAAAAAAACAATCCGACTAAGAAAGTGAGAAGAGAACAGAGCACACATACCTAGTTTTGGACATGTAAAGGATTGCACTTGATCACGGCAAATGCAGACAAACGCCCTCGTGGAGTTAGAACCATCGTATACCCCACCAGTTTCCTTACACCTCCTACAGAGATTATCAAATGTATTGTTGTATTCCACCTCAAAACCTTTATGCATTGCTTGTTGAATTGCCGAGGCTCCACCTTGAGGGTCTTCAAGAAGAGCACTAGCACTACTCCGAAGAATCGGAACATTGATACTGCTATCGCAATCCCTAACAAGTTGCTCATGTAATTGGACGCTCGAGGGGGAGGGGGATTCGTCTACCAAGTAATAAGAAATATTAATTTTCCCATCACTAACTCCTTGGCTGCAATTAAATCTATTTGGGATGTCTTGAAGAATAGGGCAGCCGTAGAATATAGTTATGTTTTGAACGTTCGAACGGTAATAAAACAAAGTTAAATTCTAAGTGGTATTTAGGAGCTTTGGAGCACAAGGGCCATCCCAGAGGTCTGACCTAGCAATGGTAAAGCTCCGAGAAGATGTGTTGATGTTTAGCACGCGGAAGTCTAGTGCTTCAAATCCGAGAATTGGGTATTCATTGTTGATGCACGTGAGCTTGTAGCCTTCATCACCGCAATATTCAGATCGGGTACCTCCCCAGAAAGGGAAGGAAATGTCATTGCCTCCACCGTCATAGTTACGGTTGCAGACCACAAAAGGATCATCTTCGTTGCAGTAAAATGGTGGTAGTATTGTAAAGAAGAAGGAGAGGAATAGGGTGATGATGATTGAAGAAACAGAGAGATGGAAATCCATTGTTTCAAAGATCACTGAGGAAATTAATGAATGATGAAGTGAGAGATGGGTTTGGAGGCAATGTATAGTGTTTGAGCAGTTTTCCGAATGGTGACATGGGATGGGCGCTATGAATATTCCGATGTCCGAAGGACCACCTAGTCAAAAGAAAACAAGGAGGAAGATGATTAAAGCTGCCGGCGTTGTCCGGCCGGGGATAGCTCCGATGCCTAAGTTAGTCACAGTGTTTAAGAGAAATATAACTCCGAAGATTATGGGTGAGATAAAGGAGATGCGAGATATCACAATGTTCAGAGAGAAGAAGAAGTTACCAAAAATAAAGAGGGGACCCCCCTTTTATAGGCATTGTGTTGTACCTGTTTAATCGACACTGTGGACTTTACCGAGGATCCACGTGTCAAACAATACATATATATATATATATATATATATATATATATATATATATTTAAGGAAGGATGAACAAGAATATCAAGTAGATATATCTAATATTCTGAGAGTAATGCTCGGTAGCCTACGTAAGACTCAGCCACGCATCAGTATTTACATGGAGAGTAAGAATAGAGGAGGGCGCCTTTTCATTGAACCCTAAATTTCTAGGTTATTAAATGTGCTGATTGAGTTCCATCTTTCTAAGGCCCTTTTAAACCGTCCCTTCTTCACTCACCCTTCACAGCTTTTACTTTAGAAGCCATTGTTGTCCCCTTGTGAGCTTTTGCGGTTTTCTCCTTCTTTCTTTAAACTAGCACTCCTTCATTCAAACCTTTCTGCCGAGTATTACTTTTCAAGAGTATATTTCAGAACCTCGGTCGAGTCTGTCCCTTCAGCTAGGCCTTTTATTCACCCAAACTGTCCTGTACTCCACTACCACGATTTCCTTCTTCCACTGATTGAACCCTCAGTCAATCATCTTCGCTTGAGTGTTGCCCATATCCTATTTCAACAAGGTCTTTCTTCCATCCCTCATCCATCAATCCCTTTTCATCGATACCTAATGAGTCACAGAGCCGAGGATATCCCTAGTGTATTGGTGCTTTACACCCGATCACATGGGAATCGAATCTGTAAGATGGCGGCGAACCCGAAATTCGCCAAATCTGCCAGCTTCCTGATTCGATTCGATTGCGCTTCGATACCGAAAGTGTTGGAGAAGTGGTGGATGTTGACAGTAACTAAATTCGTGTCTACTTGGAGATGTTTTGGATAGGTCTGAGGCTTCCTTTCTAGAGGATAGTTCGGGAGCTATTGAGCTATATTCGGATAGCTCCTCACCAACTGCTACCGAATGGCTGGAGAGTTTTCTTTGCTTGCATGATTGTTTGGCCGAAGATTCTCGGGGCAGAACACCC
>NC_081546.1:19868563-19892526 GCF_901000735.1 Corylus avellana
AAAATGTTTAACTTTTTGATCTTTTAAGCCCAATTTCCAATGGTTTGTCAAATAAGTCCTGAAACACAAAAACAAAACAAAATCAAACAAATAACAATGCTAAAGAATTAACATATGTAAATTAAGGGGCTTGAATGTGCAAGATTCGGCGCTTATCACACACCCCAACTTACATATTGCTTGTCCCTTAGCAATACAAAACAAAAAATTAAGTGAAAGCTAAAAAGATAAATCCAAATTTTGTGGGATGTACGGTTGCATTTAGCATATGCAACAAGCCTTTTAAACCCCTAGGAGTTCCCTAGAGGACGAGTGAAGTCTCGTGAGGGTTTTCCAGGAATGATACCCACAAACATTTTATACCCATGTAGTTCTCAAAAATGCAATATCGTGACCATCATGGTTCTCAGTCATAAACAGGCTTAATAAAACAAACACTATCTTCACAATTACAGGCAATCACAACTTAGCTTCAATCATGGCAGTTATGAGATATCAAAAGATTCAACTAGGGTATGTGAACTCAACAAATAGTCAAGGGATTTCAAAACTAATCTCAATCATGCATGGATTAATACTCAAAAGCTTCCTAATTGACCCATGTATTGAGCGTTAAGCCAATGACTCCCAAACCAGACGGTTTTAGGGCATTAGGTGTAAAGACACCTCTATGGACTTACTAACTCGGATCAAAAAGTCTACAAAGCTAAGCTATTTGTTTTTTTTCTATCAACCAATCCAAACTTCTCACTTTTTGACGCTAACGCTCACTGCTTAATGAGGCAAGAGGTCCGGTTACTTGGTGGAAAGTTTAAAATGATCATCTTCTTTTTTTTTTTTTTTTGAATTTTATGCCAAGGTCGTTTTCCCAATAATATGGGGGGGTGTGCTTGTGAAACTCAAATTGAAACAAGTAATATTTCATGCTGCCAATGAGAGTAACCCAGTTTGAATTCCTTAATCAAGAGATCATGTATTCGTCATATTAAGCCCATCAATGAATTTCAAACCACAACAGGAAAATTAATTGCATGCTCAGAACTATCATGTATATGCCCACACCCCCCAACTTAAAGTGCACAATGTCCTCAGTGTGTGGAAAATAACAGTAAAATAGTGCAAGGGGAAAAAGAAACACTGAACCTGTCACTATGGCGCAGAAGAAGATGTCCCTAGAGCAGGTGGCAGCCGTGCTACAATGGCGCGCAGCAGTTCTTGCTGGGCTTCAAATCGTTCATCTGCCTGGCGCCTATCCTCCGCTCTCTGGGTCGTAAGTTCAGAATGGAGATCTTGCAGTTCTTTGTGGAGGGACTCATATTGTGACATGGTCATAGTAACGGACGCCGCCGCTCCCGTGCTGTTAACCGGCTCAAGTGGAGGTGGCTCATTGTGAACAGGCCCATCAGCGTCCCTAACGACCTCTGCTGCTGCAGGCACCCGACGTCGTCTCGGCATGTGGGAATAACTCAAATTCCACTGGATCAGGCCAAACTGAGAATGTGTGGAAATAGGTCCATCAGCGGGGGTACCCTCTATGCCTCGGGTCTGAAAGATCTGGGTGAGGGGAAAAGGGAATGGAAGTCCCCATGAAGCCGAACTCTGCGTGCACCTCACAATCGCCCCATCCCAAAACTTGTGTATCTGGTCCCAAATGAGCTGGGGGGTGGAAATCCAATAGCCTCTCTGAAAGGCATAGAGTGCCGCAAGAAAGGGGCCGCGCCGCTAAGCCTTGTGTCCGAAGGGACACACATTCCGTTACAAGATGAAGTCCACGAACCACAGGCGGGAAGGTAGCAGGACCTTGCTTGTAGAGTTGTAGAGGTAATCGGTGTAGCGGCTGCGGCAAATGTCATCCACAATAAACTACAGGGTAAGGTCGGATGGCAGGTCTGAGTACTGAGGGGAGCCATCCCAAGCTAAGATATCTGAAGGGCTGTTGTGCAAAAATATACCTAAATTAATAGGTAAATTGTTGTACGTTTTACCTGCAAGTGCACAAGGTCAACATGGTAGTATAGGGTGCAAGTACAGGATCATTCCCATGAGGATTGCTGAATTTATATTTAAAAATAAATTCCTTATGTAAAAACAGAGAGTGATTCTTAAAGTGATAATGATAAAAAAGTAGGGCTTTGCTATCCACCACTAATTATATCTAGCTAATAGAACAATATGCCAATGCTTTGATCATGTTATGCACATTTAATGCTTGCCAACCTAAAGGTATGGGTGTCTACTCTTTAGGCTATAGATTTCCCTAAGCAACAAATTAGGCATGGGTGTCTACTCTAATTCTTTTCTTTCTTAAAGGATTTAGCATGGTTGTCTACTAAGTTGTTCTTTAAGAAAGCATGAATCTGTGGAAATCGACAAACACATGAGGCCTAGGGCATGGGTGTCTACTCTCAGTTCCCCATGTTGATTAACCCAAGAACCCGGTGTGGATTTCTTTTGCTACTAACATTAAACCCAGGACTCGATCATCCAAATTGATTTAATTAACTAGTCCATACCACATGCATATGTTGATCAGGCACGCACATATGAGGAATTCATGAAAGCAGGAATTAACCAAGTTAAATAACATAACATAATCATCGCAAAGGCGCCAATATTGAAATATTAACTAAACATAACTAGGGCTTCAATCTAGACCTACTAAGTAAATTAGCTACACTTAGTATTTATGTTAAACATAAAAGCAAGGAAAAGAATAAACCCGAGACTTGAACTTGAGAGCTCTTATACTTCTCTTTCTTCAAGCCTACTTATTCTAAAGGCTTAGGAGTCTATTTATAGGCTTTAGAAGTCCTTGGAAAAGTAGTAAACCCTAGGCTTTTCACAGGGTTTCAGTCCAATTACAAATTGGAGTTTGAAAAACCCTAATATGGAAATAGGAACATTGTAGCCGCCACTTGGAATGCCTCCTGCGCACGGGTGCGCTCGATCGCACGTCTGCGATCGATGCCTCTTTTACCTACGCTCGATCGCTCCTGGCCTGGCTTGTGCAACATCTCCTCTGGTATTGCGCTTGATCGCAGATACCTTACGATTGATCGCAGTACCAGGGAACTCCAATTTTCCCTTGTTCTCTTTTTGAACCTAAATCACCCAGTTTTACTTCACTTTCTTCCAAAAGCCTCTAAAAACATCAAAAACACAAAAAAGAAGTAAAATGATCTAATTAACTAAAACCAAAGGATTAAAACATGTAAGATAAGGGCTGAAAATATGAATATTTTAGCGTTTATCAAGGGCACTCATGGGAACATTGCAAAGCAGCAGCAATGTCGTCGATGGTCAACTCAATGTCTATGCCCGCCACCGAAGAAGAGAGGATGCCCGGCCGAGTACAGTCGAAGATAAGGTGGGCATAAAATTCTCGGACCAGCCCTTCGTAAACGACGGGGCTAACTGGCTAGAACAAGGCAGTGAGGCCGCGGCGTTGACATTCTTTGACCGCCCACTTTGTTGTTGGGAGACTTCGGAAGACGGTGTCGATGGCAAAGGATGTCTCCAAGATGAGCTTCCGTTGCTTCCGCATTCGAGGTAACGGCTGGGATGGGGCCTCTAGGGTGGTATCCCAAGCGGGAGAAGACCGGGATGTGGAAACGGGAGCCTGAAGCATGATGCTGTTTGGTTGAGGCCTTTTATCGAACACCTGGTGGGCACCTTAAAATAGAGGTAGTGAAGAACCACCCTACTCGCCTGCCTAACCCCTGCAAAATAGAAAAATCCCAACACAGAGCAGTCCGTGTACCCACGGACTGCTATATCCATAAAAAATTTGCAAGAAAAATGGGACGGTGGGGTTGGGGAAGAGTGGGGAATGTGAGGGAAATTAAATTGGTCGGAGTGGGAGAATTGGGGAATATGGGGCGGCGGTGGGTGTCTCGGTGGTGGAAGGGGCGTGCGTTGGTGACGGAATGGTGACTGGTGGCGGGGGAGAGGCGGTGGTGGGGTGCGTGGATGCGGTGGTGACAGTGTGTGGGTGTGGGGGCTGTGGCACTGGGAGTGGGAAAAATGGGGGAAAGAAAGGGATTGTGACCCAAAAAAGGTCACGTGAGGCCTCTGAACGAGTGCTCTCGAGCGGCACTAACGTGCGCTCGATCGCACTTGCGCAGAGGGTGGATAGAATGGGTGGGGGTGAGTGTAGAGCTTCTGCGCTCGATCCCACTCGTGGTGGGCTCGACCGCAGGCCCGTGTTCTGGTATCGAGCGCATAGGGGGTGCGCTCGAGCCTAATGTGTCAGTGCCATAATCAAAAAGATAGACGGGATCCGTCAAATCGACGGATTCTACATCTGTACCTGGCTCGAAGTTCTGGATGCAGGGTTTCAACCTTTGACCGTTGACTTTGAATAGAGTGCCATCCTTTGGTTCCCGCAATTCAACGGCGCCATGAGCCGATACCGAGGTGACTATGAAGGGACCGTCCCACCTTGAACGGAGCTTCCCAGGGAAAAGCCAGAGTTTGGAATTGAAGAGCCATATTTTCTGGTCCGGCTCAAACGTCTTGGGCAGAATATGTTTGTCATGAAAAACCTTAGTCCGCTCCGTGTAAAGGCAAGCACTATCATAGGCATCTCGCCGCAGCTCCTCCAACTCTGTCAACTGAAGTTTCCGGTGGGGACCGGCTGCCTGCATGTCGAAATTGAACTCCTTGATTGCCCATAGAGCCTTGTGTTCTAATTCCACAGGGAGGTGACACGCCTTGCCATATACCAGCCTATAGGGAGACATTCCAATGGGGGTTTTGTAAGCTGTGTGATAGGCCCATAATGCATCATTGAGGCACAAGGACCAATCCTTGCGGTCTGGCCTAACCGTCTTCTCCAGAATATGCTTAATCTCCTGGTTAGAGACTTCCACTTGGCCACTTGTTTGAGGATGGTAGGGAGTGGCTATCTTATGTGTGACAGAATATTTGTGAAGCAAGGCCTTGAAAAATCGGTTGCAAAAGAGTCTACCTCCATCACTGATGATAGCCCAAGGAGTACCAAATCTGCGGAAAATGTTGGCTTTGAGGAATTTCACTACGACCTTGTGATCATTGGTCTTGGTGGCAATGGCTTCTACCCACTTAGGAACATAATCCACTCCTACCAAAATGTACTCATACCCGCAAAATGGTGGGAAGGGTCCTATGAAGTCGATACCCCAGACATCAAAAATCTCGACAATAAGGATGGGGTTCAATGGCATCATGTCCCTCTGAGACATAGCTCCTCGGAGTTGACATCTCTCACAGGCTCGGCAGAAGTCATAGGCATCTTTGAACAAGGTGGGCCATGTGAATCCGCATTGTAGAACCTTGGCTGCTGTCTTCTTGGCACTGAAGTGTCCTCCACAAGCTAGAGAATGACAAAAGGTAAGAATGCTGGAAAATTCACTCTCAGGGACACAATGTCGGATGATCTGATCAGCACAATACTTGAACAACTCTGGGTCTTCCCAATAATAGAATCGAACTTGCTTGAAGATGCAGTCCTTATCTTGCTTAGACCAATGAGAAGGAATCCGACCTATTGCTAGATAATTGACAATATCGGCATACCACGGCAGATTTCTCGGAGTAATTTCCAAGAGTTGCTCATCTGGGAAGGAGTCATGAACAGGAACCGACTGGGGTGTCTCAAATAAAATCCGTGACAAATGGTTAGCAACAACATTTTCAGTGCCCTTCTTGTCCCGAGTCTCGATGTCAAATTCTTGCAAAAATAGTATCCAGCGGATCAACTGAGGCTTTGTTTCCTTCTTGGCCAGCAGATGTCGCAGAGCAGCATGATAAGAAAATTTTATAACCTTTGATCCCAGAAGATATGAGCGAAATTTATTCAAAGCAAATACCACAGCTAGCAATTCTTTCTCAGTGGTTGTGTAATTGACTTGAGCATCTATTAAAGTATTGCTAGCATAATAAATGACATGCGGAAGCTTGCCTACCCGTTGTCCCAAAACTGCACCCACAGTATAGTCAGATGCATCACACATGATCTCAAAGGGCAATGACCAGTCAAGCGGCTGCATGATGGGAGCAGAAGATAATAGAGACCAGAGCTGCTGGAATGCCTTCTGACTTGCTTCATCAAAGTGAAAAGGGGCATCCTTAGCAAGCAAGTTACATAAGGGCCTTGAAATTTTACTGAAGTCTTTGATGAAACGACGATAGAAGTCGGCGTGCCCTAGAAAAGAACGGATCTGCTTCACTGAAGTGGATGGTGGTAAATTTTCAATGAGCTCAACTTTGGCCCGGTCCACCTCAATACCTCTTTTGGACACTATATGGCCCAAAACTATACCTTCCTGTACCATGCAATGGCTCTTCTCCCAGTTCAAAATCAGGTTAGTTTCTTTGCAACGTTGAAGCACAAATGACAGATTATGGAGACATTTATCAAAAGAAGATCCAAAAACAGAAAAGTCATCCATAAATACCTCCAAAAAATTTTCCACCATGTCGGAGAAGATAGACATCATACATCTCTGGAATGTGGCAGGTGCATTGCATAAGCCGAAGGGCATGCGTCGGTAAGCAAAGGTGCCGAATGGACATGTGAATGTCGTCTTCTCTTGGTCTTGGGGATCAATTGCAACCTGATTATACCCAGAGTAGCCGTCAAGGAAGTAATAGTAAATTTGGCCAGCAAGACGCTCCAAAATTTGATCAATGAATGGGAGCGGGAAGTGATCCTTCCGGGTATGGGAATTGAGCTTCCAGTAGTCAATGCAGACACGCCATCCCGTGGTGGTGTGCTGTGGAACCAATTCGCCAGCAGAGTTCTCAACGACGGTGATGCCTGATTTCTTTGGAACCACTTGAGTGGGGCTCACCCATTTGATATTTGAGATGGGGTAGATGATGCCTGCATCAAGTAACTTGACTACCTCTTTCATTACTACCTCCTTCATGTTGGGATTCAACCGGCGCTGTGCCTCACGGGAGGGTCGAGCATCTTCTTCCAAATGGATCCGGTGCATACTGATAGAGGGGTCAATGCCTTTCAAATCTGCCACGGTCCAACCAATAGCCTCTTTATACTCTTTTAACACTGCGAGCAGACTGTCCTCTTGGTCTTTTTGAAAGTCGGAAGCAATGATAACCGGCAGGGTGTTGTTAGACCCCAGAAATGCATACTTGAGCTTTGCTGGCAGGGGCTTCAACTTAAGCTTCGGTGGAGACAGCAGAGATGGAACATAAGGAGTGCTTGATGTCGCAGGTAGGGGCTCCTTTATTACTCTCCATGGATGAAAATCTGCACTAGCGGCTGTTTCTAGCAAATCATGGACATCTTGAATGTACTGGTTGGTGATGAATTCTTGAAAGTCGAAGTAATTCAGGCATGCTTCCACTGGATCCTTTGTCAGGAGACTGGGTAGTGAGTCTTCTACATATTCTTCAATGCTACCCAAAAAAAACACTCATTCTGATCAGGAGCATGCTGAAATGCAGTAAAGATATTCAACCGAACCTTTATATTGCCAAATGAGATCTCCATGACTCCAGTTCGACAGTTGATACATGCATTTGTTGTGGCTAAGAATGGACGCCCAAGGATGACAGGAACCAGCTTCTCAGGATTGGGCACAGGCTCGGTATCAAGCACTATAAAGTCAACTGGGAAGAAAAATTTATCCACCTGGATGATCACATCTTCTACAATCCCTCTAGGCTTCTTAATTGACCGATCAGCTAGTTGCAGAATCACTGTGGTGGGCTTTAGCTCCCCTAGGCCAAGCTGCTGATATACTGAGTAGGGAAGTAAATTCACAATAGCTCCCAAATCTAAGAGTGCCTTATCAATCTCTCTTTTTCTGATGATGCATGAAATTGTAGGGGCCCCGGGGTCCTTGAACTTTGAAGGAGTGTTGTGCTTAATCAGGGAACTCACTTGTTCAGTCAGAAGGACATTCTTGGGGATGTTATTTCTGGTCTTCCTCTTTTGGGTGCACAAGTCTTTAAGGAACTTGGCATAGGCAGGCACTTGTGCAATGGCATCAAGAAGGGGGAGATTGATTTTGACCTATTTGAACATCTCCATCATTCCTTGTATTTTCTCTCCTTGTTTCCCAAAGTGGGAAGGTGCCTTGAGACGTTCTGTGAAGGGGGCCTGTGGCTCATATGGAATCTCTGGAGTGGGTGCTGCTGATGACGAAGCTTCATTGCTTGCTTGCTTACTTTTATCATTCTGCAGATTTTGTGCAACCTCCGTGTGCTCATCCTTCTTCTCCTCCACATGATTGTCAACTATTCTGCCGCTTCTCAAGGTGGTGATGGCTTGAACTTGCTGATGGTGTGAAGTGCCCTCATCTACCATGTTGTGCCCCTTAGGGTTTACCACCGGCTTACTCGGACGCTTTCCTTCGTCCCTTCTGTTGATAGTGTTGGCAAGTTGTCCAACTTGAGCTTCTAGGTTGGTAATGGATTGGGAATGTGAGTTGACTCTTTCTTCTTGAGATTTGATTGACTGCTTGATCTCGCTGGTCAGCTCATTCACTACTTTTATTATCTGATCCTCAAAATTAGACTTTGAGGGAGCCTGATAGTGCTGCTGTGGAGGGCGGTAAGTGGAAGGAGGTTGGTAAGGCTGCCTGTTGGATTGAGATTGATTATGTCGCCCTGGGGCTGAGTTGCTTGAATTCTTCCATGAGAAATTTGGATGATTTCTCCACCCGTGAATGTAAGCATTGGAGTATGGATCATTACCCGGTCTGGAGAAAGCTACATTAACCTGCTCATTTGCAATATCAGTATAATTTCCAGTAACATGGCAGTTATTTACATGATGCATAGGACTGGAACAGAATGAACATGATTCAATGTGTGTGTGAGTAGCATTAGGAGCTAAACCAGCAGTCAACAGAACTTGATCTAGCTTCTTGGTGATAGCCTCAACGACTTGGTTAGCAATGTTTGGGGAATGGCCTGCTTCATACAAACTCTCCGTTTTGAGTGCTTTAGGTGCTAGTGCTCTTCGTCTGGTGGAAACCTGCTGAAGAGAATTGTTACTCAAGTTTTCAAACATAGACCATGCTTCATCTTCGCTTTTTAACATGAATGTTCCCCCACATGATGCATCTACCATTTTTCTATTGGACTCAGTCAGCCATCATAAAAACACTACACTAGCTGCCATTTCGGGACAGCGTGGTGTGGACATGATCTAAACAAGCTTTGTAACCTATCCCAAGTCTCATGGAAATCTTCTCCCTCATACTGGAAGAAGGTAGTGATGGCTCTCCTAGTATCATTGGTCATTCCTATGGAAAAATACTTCTTAAGAAATTCTTGCTGTAATTGAGCCCAAGAAGTAATAGAGTTAGGTGTTAAGGATTGAAACCAATGTTTGGCTTTTTCCTTGACGGAGAAAGGAAAAAGACGCATCCTTTGGGCATCCTCAGTGAATCCATTCATTTTAGTTGTATCACAAATTGCTTCAAAATCACTGAGGAAGTCATAAGGATTTTCAGTGCTAAGCCCTAGGAAAGAAGGTAAACTTCGTATAGTGCTGGGCTTAATTTCATAATGGGTTGCCATAATTTTTGGCAACCGAAGACATGTGGGAGTAGTGTAAGTGGTAAGCAGGTAATGATCTTGCAAAGCTACGTGGTTACCGTCTCCCATGGTCTCAGTGGAACGTTCTTCTAGCAAATTAGGGGTCCTTTGGGATCTAATTTGTCTAAGAGTGCATTCAATTTCAAGGTCGCAAGAAATTAATGGAAAAGATAAAGAACGATGACCTAGCATAAACTAAACAGAAATTTAAAAGAAAACAGGAAAAAATTAAGCTAAAACAGAAAACAAACAAGCTCACAAACGGCCTTAGAGCACTTAGGGTTCTGGATGCAGGATGCCGCAAGTGCGCTCGATCGCACGGCAGGGTGAGCTCGAGCGTACTGCCGCAGATGGGTGCGAGCGCAGGAGTAGGGGGCTCGAGCGCTGCTGGCTTGGATCCTGCTGGAGTGCGTCTGTGAGCTCGATCGCAGTCACAGCGAAGGCTGCGCTCGGACCTGTTTACAATCTCTAGAAAAAATAAAAATCAACCACAAAACAGAATTAAAATTAGCAACTTAAAACAGGGAATTAAATTATTAAGCTAAAATTAATCTATAAAATTTGACAATAAAACCGTTAAGCAGTCCCCGGCAATGGCGCCAAAAATTGATGTGGTATTTTCATGACAAAAAATATCAATTATAAAAATTTTCACTCGCAATAGAACGAATCCCGTAGGATAGGGCTATATTGAGTGTGTCGAACCTCAAGGACTGCAGGGGTTTAATTATCAAAATTTGAAAGATTAAAATTAACTTAATTAAAAAAGAGTGATTTGTTTGTGTGAATTTGAAGTGCATAAAATAAACGAAAATAAAAGAAGTAAATGTACGAGAGAGAGAGAGTAGGGTATTGACTTCACCACAATCCGCACATCAATGGTTAACCTTATTTAATTCTAGCAATTCATTCTATGCATGTTATAATTTCATTAAGAAAACATATAATCTCATACAATCAACGGAATAGCATAACCCATCTTCGGTTGGCACGGACCGTCTACCTAAATTATACTACACTAGGGTGTAGTACGATCCGTATTCCCTAGGCATGGCTTATCTAACCCTATCGATTGCATGCCAATTAAGAACCATTGTATAACCATCATTCTTATAATCACAGAAAATAAGAATGATTTGAGTTCAATAATAGTAAAATAATTTCTAAGACAAGATAAGAACTTTACTAATATTGAATTGGAATTTAAAGAACAACTGCATTTAATATGAAGAACTGAAATCAATTGTAGCAATCCTCAGAGTTATACAGTCAACATGCATAAATTGAAAGACTAGAAATTAAATACAATCAAACCATTGTGCTTGGAAAGGGCTACATCAATATCCCACAATTGGGTTTAGCTGCTCATGATCTTCTAAGCTCCACAAACTATTTTACTGAATTTTGCTCTAGAAAGCGGTGTGTCTGTTTACAATGTTTAGAGCCCTATTTATAGGGAATTGGAAAACCCTAAAACCCTAGAAATCCTCAAAAAGTCGGAAGTGAGTCTCCCAGTCCAATTGGGAGACTGAAATCCAAATCCCTGCTGGAGAAGGATTCTTGCCGTGCACTGTCTACTCGTGTGCGCTCGATCCAAGATTTGGTGCGCTCAAGCCTAGCTGGTGTGCGCGCGAGCGCAGGCATGCGCTCGATCCTTGGCTGCAGACGCTCAAGCTCAGGTGCGCTCGATCCTAGATCCAGAATGCTCAACTTTTTGATCTTTTAAGCCCAATTTCCAATGGTTTGTCAAATAAGTCCTGAAACACAAAAACAAAACAAAATCAAACAAATAAAAATGCTAAGGAATTAACATATGTAAATTAAGGGGCTTGAATGTGCAACATTCGGCGCTTATCAGGGACTTTCCTCGGTTGGAGTTCTTTTGGTGGTTTGATATGCCCATAAAACCTCGGGAAGATCTTTCGCCCAGTTTCCTTTGTGCTAACCAAGCTTCTTATTCAGGATTTTGAATATGGTTTTGTTTGTTGCTTCTACTTGTCCATTTGCTTGAGGATGCCCTGGAGATGAGAAGTATTGCCGAATATGAAGCCTAGCACACCAGTTCCGAAAGGAATCGCAATCGAACTGTTTGCAATTGTCTGTAGCAAAGGCATGAGGGATTCCATATCGACATATAACATTTTTCCAAAGGAACTTCTCAATATTTTTTGATGTAATGTTCACCAAAGCCTCTACTTCTGCCCATTTCGTAAAATAGTCCACGGCAACTACAGTGAACCGAACACTCCCTTTTCCTGGAGGTAACAACCCTACTATGTCCACCCCTCATTGTGAGAATGGCCATGGTGAGGAGACTGAACTAAGCTGCTCAGGAGGTTGCTTAATGATGTTAGCAAAACGATGACAGTTGTCACAGGTTTTGACAATTTGCATGGAATCCTGATTCATATTCGGCCAAAAGAATCCCGCTCTAACAGCTTTATGTGCTAACATTCGGCTCCTGAATGACTGCCACAGATTCCTTCATGGATTTCTCAGAGGATATAATTGCCTTCTTCTTTAGAAACACACTTAAGAAGAGGTAACATAAAACCCCGTTTGAAAATCGTGCCATTGACCAAGGTGAACTGAGCAGCCTTTCGTTTTAATTGTACCGCCTTCCTCTTATCACCCGGAAGAGCTCCCCTTTCTAAATAACCAACAATCTCTTCAGCCCAGGCTGGCATGAGTTCAATAGTTAAAACCATAACTTTCTCCTCCCTTGAGATTTTAACAATACAAAATTTTTTAAAAACCTTTCGCATATCCTTGACTTTTGATAAACATAGCTTCATTTTACTGCCCTTTGCCTCAAATTCACCACGAATATGGCCAACAATCACCTGAGAATCACTCCGTACTTCCACAAATTTGGCTTCCATTTCACGGGCTAAACCGAGCCCAGCTATTACCGCCTCATACTCGGCTTCATTGTTAGTAGTCTTAAACTCTAAACTTAAAGAGCTTTTCAACTCCTTCCCATCTGGTGTGACCATAACTACCCCAGCTCCCAATTTCTTTTTAGTAGAAGAACCCATCTCCAGATCTTGTATGTTGGTGAATTCTACCAAAAAGTCTGCAAGTGCTTGACCTTTGATAGCATTGAGCGAAATGAAATGAATATCAAATTCACTAATCTCGATTGCCCAATTGACTAACCGACCAGAGAGATCCAACTTCCGAAGTACTTTTTCAATGGGTACTCGGTTAGTACATTGATTGTATGGGCTTGAAAGTACGGTCAAAGCTTCCTGGACGCAATCACCAAAGCAAAAACAAGTTTCTCCATTTGCACATACTGCTCCATTCGGCACCATGCAACGCTCGGCTAATGAAGTAAACTGGTTTCTGAATTCCTTCTTCTTCGCGAATCAAAGCTGCACTTACCGCGGTTGGAGAAACCACTAAATATAGATATAACACTTCTCCAGGGATAGTTCGGCTGAGGAGAGGTGGACAGACCAGATACTTCTTGAGTTGCTCGAATGACTGTTCACACTCTTTCGACCATTCAAAAGCTTTCCGTAATTTTAAAGAAAGGAAGGCATTTATCTGTGGACCGAGAAATGAACCTATTTAATTCTACAATTCTACCAGTCAATTGTTGAACCTGCTTCGTATTCCTTGGAGATTGCATATCTAGCACTACTTGAATCTTCTCTGGATTGGCTTCAATGCCTTGGCTTGACACCATATAACCGATGAACTTTCCAGATGAAACCCCAAATGCACACTTCGTAGGATTCAGCTTCATTTTGAATCGTTTCATGGTCACAAATGCCTCTTGTAAATCTGCCACATGATTCACTTGTAGCTTGCTCTTGACTAGCATGTCATCGACATAAACCTCCATACTCTTTCCGATCTGCTCCTGAAACATTTTGTTTACTAACCTTTGGTAGGTGGCTCCGGCTTTTCTCATGCCGAAAGGCATGACTTTGTAGCAATATAAGCCTCGGTCAGTAATAAATGCTGTTTTATCTTGATCAGTCGAGTGCATGAAGGTCTGATTATAGCCAGAGAATGCATCCATGAAACTCAGCAACTCATACCCGGCTGTTGAATCAACCAATGAACTAATGTGCGGCAGTGGAAAACTATCCTTCGAGCAAGCCTTGTTGAGATCAGTGAAGTCGACGAACATCCTCCATTTCCCGTTGGACTTCTTGACCATTACTACATGGGCCAACCAATCAGGATAATGTACCTCTTCTATAAACCGATCTCTGAGCAATTTGTCCACCTCTTCGGCAATTGCCATGTTTCTCTTAGGGGCAAACTTTCTTCGCTTTTGCTTCACCGGTCTTACTTCTGGATATTCAGATGATGAACAATGTCCTTAGGATCAATTCCTGGCATGTCCTCAGGTGACCATGCAAAGACTTCTAGATTTTCTTGAAGGAAAGGAATGAGAATTTCCCTCACTTCTGAAGTTAATTGAGAACCGATCTTCATAACCTTTCCTTCAGCTATTGGTATATCAACCAGTGGCTTCGCTGGTTCTTTCTTCAACTGAACCTTCTCCTCATTGCTCCAATTGCCGATCGTCAAGAGTGTTGACTCTAGGCATCTTTTCAAAGACATATTATAAAACCTTCTGGCGACAACTTGATAACCTTTAACCTCACCAACTCCTTCGATTGTTGGGAATTTCATCTTCAAATGATAGGTAGACGTTGCCACTTTCAGTTGGTTCAAAGATGGACGACCGACAATCACATTATACGCTGACGGTCGGTCAATTACCAAAAAATTCACCATGATAATGGACTGTTTAGGAGCGGTTCTTGCTGTTACCAGAAGGGAAATCATTCCGATGGGTTGAACATGCTCCCCTGCAAACCCTATCAATGGTGATGAGAAAGGCTTCAACTTCTCTTGGCCGATGCCCAATTGCTAAACAACTGTCCAATACAAAATATCGGCCGAACTTCCATTGTCCACCAGAACTCGATGAATAGCGTGATTAGCCATTGTTAAAGTTATTACCAACACATTGTCGTGTGGCGTTGAAATTTCCTTTGCGTCCTCCTCCGAAAATGTTAGAACATTTGGTTCCTGTTTCTGTACCTTGGACGGCTTCTCAAGCGAAAAGACTTCCTCTATTCTTGCTTGCTTGATGTAGGCCTTTCTTGCTGAACTGGATTCTCCTCCGCCAGCCAATCCTCCTGCGATAGTTCGGATCTCCCCAACAACGGTTTGATTCTGAGGGCTTTGTTGGTTGTTCTGAGGAATCCTCGGTTCATCACGCTTTTGCCTCTGATTGTGCAAGTTGTTATTGTTCGGCCCTGAGTTCGGTCCTGAACGATGACTCTGTCTGCCTTGAGGATTTTTTTCTCGACCCTTCTCTTCAGCTACGAACTTCAACAACTTCCCATTTCTGAGAAGTTTTTCGATTTCAAATCGAAGACTTATGCAATCCTCGGTATAATGTTCATGATCATTATGGTATTCGCAAAACTTCTGAGTGGTGCGATTTTGAGGAAGGGCTTTAATCTTTCTAGGCCATCTGAAGCTCGGATCCTTTTTGCCCTCCATGAACACCTTATAAATAGTTGTATTTAGAGGTGTCCATCCTAGATATTGTTGCTGCTGATTATGCCTGGGCGGTAATTCAATCTTCTTTTCTGGGGTTCTCACCTTCTGATGATCTCTTTTCTTCTTCTTCTCCACAAAAGTTTTTGGTGTTGCTCTAGCTAAGTCAGAAACAAGCCTACTTTCTTCAGGTTTGGACTTCATCAAAGTTGAGATAGTTTCTTCTTGGTTAATGAACTCTTCAACTTTGTTCGTGAATTGCCGAAGAGTTCCCGAAGTCCATTTCCTAGCTAATTTAGCCATCAACGGCCCATCAGCCTTTATGTCATGCATCAAAGCTGAAAGAACAATTTGTTCATCCGAGGTTTCCACTGTCAACTTCTCCCGATTAAACAGTAACATAAAATCTTTCAAAGACTCGGTTTTTCCTTGTATGATAGATAGTAAATAAGCTGAATTTTCTTCCTTTTCCGAACAGCAAGGAATTGACCCAAGAACTGTTGTCCGAGAGAATCAAAACTATCAACAGATTTATTACTCAGACCCCCGAACCATTCTTTAGCAACACCTTCCAGAGTTAACAGAAAAGCTCGGCAAGCTATTTCGTTTGGAGTATTGTGAAGAATGATATGAGCTCGGAAACTTTCCATATGATCAGAAGGATCCTTGCTTCCATCATACTTGTCGACTCGAGGTATCTTAAACTTGTCAGGAAGAGGAAACCTCATTACCCGATCAGTGAAAGGCAGGTTGGTGTGCTGCATGAGATCCTTGGCTGCAGACTGATCCTCACCATTTTCAATTAAGAAAGCCATCTTCTCATATTTTTCCTGGAGATCTCGAATATCTTTATTCATGACAACCCCCTCAGGGTTTACACGATGAGAACAACTTCGGTGAGAGCGACTATGATGAGTTTTGGAATGACTAGTAGATTGTAAGAAAAGTTGTTATGCGTTTTTAAAGATATGTTAAAATAAATCTGGTTTTTATATGCTAAATTATACGTAACATTTTTTAAAACTGAAATAAACAACAATTTATTAAAAAAAAAAAAAAACTGTCATTTATTAATGAACTTAGTCTGAGTCAAGTCTATCCAAAACCGAACCCAAACTTATTGACAAGTGGCAGTATTTTTATAACGGTTTTAGAATCATGGAAGTTAATTTACCCTTTGAAGACTGTATCAGTAGTGCAGAGGAGGTCTCAAAGGAATAGTTTAATCGGATGGAAATCACGCTTTATGAAACGGAGATTGTTAGTTGGAATCCCCCTCCTCACTTTTATTCTCTTTGTGCATACATGTAAAAATAAAAAATAAAAAAGAATAAAATATTATTGCAAAGTAGAATCCTCAAAAGTCTTAGTAGAAATCTTGTGGTTGGTTACTGAGAAGGACCCATATGACTCCTCTACTCAGCACAGCCAATAAAGCCATGGTTCAGGAATCAGAAGTGAAGCGAAACGTCCAAAGGGTCCAATTATCCCTTTCAAGCCTATCACCCCTTGGAGCCATATTTTTCTAGTCCTACGCAGAGGAGTTGGAAAAATTAAAAGGCAAGGTCCTACTCCTTAATTGAAAAAAAAAAACAAAAGACATGGAAGACTGCGTCACACATCGACGGTGGCCTTCTCTCATTGGAGAAGACGAATTTTGTAAACGGAATGGCTACGCAAAAACATAATAGGAATACATTACGATTATTTAAACATTAGAATCAAAATTAAAAGAGAAGTACAATTTCATAGGAGTAAAAATGTATTTTTTTCAAAAAATGGATGATAGGTACCCATCTATTTTGCCCAACTTTAGACCAACTTTGCCTTATTTTTTAATTTTAAAAAAAAATAACAAAATAAAAAATGAAAAAAATGTGTGAAGCAAAAATTTTTTTTTTTTTGTCATTCTTTTATTTGGTATTTTTTTAAAAAAATAAAAAATGTCTTCTTCTCGGTCCTTCAATTTTTGATACGTCACCCTTTGATGATGTGTCAAGTCTAACACATCACAAAAGTTTTGGTGACGTATGGATTTTTGACACGTCACCAAAGTATTGGCACGTCACCAATAATGGTGATGTGCCATTTTCAATTTTTGGCACGTCATTAAAGTTTAAAAAATTATTTTAAAAAAATAATAGTTTTTCCCAAATTTTTTGGTATGTCACCACTTTAGTGACGTGTCAATTTTCGGCATATCACTAAAGTTTAAAAAATTATTAAAAGAATAATAATAATTTTTTCCCGAATTTTTTTATATATTATTATAAAAACCACTGTTAAATAGTTTTCTCCTGATTTTTTTTTTTTTTTTTAACTTCATTATAAAAAAATGAGAAATGCTTGGTTTCATTAAGAAGTCAATCTTTTGACCATTTTAATCCTAGGTGGTATGATCAATTTTTCATAAATCTATTAATTTATTGTTTAAAATCTATTAATTTTAAAATTGATCATACCACCTAGGATTAAAATGGTCAAAAGATGAACTTTTTAATGAAGCCAAACATTTCTCTAAAATAATAATAATAATAAAAACAAAAATTATCAGAGTTTCAAATCCCAAATCCTCATACCTATAAATTTTCGATCATCAATACCAATTAAACAACTTTCAAGAAAACAAAATTGTTGAAAATAACAAAATGCTTTTTGACCTCGTGACATTAGATATAAGAAAAACTATAATAATCATGATTATTGGGGGCTTGCAGTGCTTCGGATCTCATCCCCAACAAGGCTCACTTCTCCTTCCTGCATCACAGTTCCCAATTTCATTCAATTCAACTTTTTTGCCTTCTAAAGCATAATATATAGAATTAAGTATGACCCAAAAATTTGTTTTGTTTTTATATATTCCGACCAATTCAGGAGACCCAAACAGATCGAGCATAATGATCAAATATTTCCTATTTATGAACAAACAAATAGATCAAACCAATTTTCACAAAAAATATCCCATATGCTCATAGAAGAACACAAGCTCAAATAAATTTACTAAAAGAAAGACCTAATCGACCGGCAACATTGGAGCTTTAATCAATGGAATGGCCCGAGTGGGGCAGAGAATCAAGCAAAAATCAATGCACAAAAAGAGAAAATTTGAGAGGGTGGAAGGGAGAGAAACCCAAGAGAGTGAAAGAGAACAAAAATCGACAAGAGATCGAGGAGATTCACACCTTCCTTTAAGCAAGCCCACACGTTTTTAGGTACTCCAGCAGCGAAGGGTTGTTGTTCGGCAGTGACATTCGGCAGAGGAGAGAGAGTGATGCAAATTGGATGAAACTGGCAGAAGGCTCCGTTCGAACCCCGTTCGAACGGCCATATGTTATTTCATGTTTTTTACGTTTAAGTGTTGTGGCCATCCGGACGGCCATAAGTCTCGTCCGGACGGGCCGCCGTTGCTTTATTTTATTTAAACCGCCTTTATTTTATGTTTTATTAGGTTTAGAGTTTTTGGAGTCTTTATTTCATATTTTATTAGGTTTAGGGTTTTAAGGGTTATAAATACATGCTTATAGCCTCCAATAACGGGGATTTGGTTTATTATTGAGTTTGTAGAATAAGAAACTTAGAGTTGAGTTTCTTTTGTGTTTTTTCCTTAAACCTTAGATAGCATCTATTCCTTTAAGAAGATTTCTTTGATTACTTGATAGTCTCAAGATCTAGAAATATATATATATGATGCTTATTGATGTCATTCCCTACAACCCACTAAGTCACGCTGCATGAGTTGGTATCAGAGCCCAAGTTACTTCCCATGAATGGGGAGGGAAAACCGTTGTCCAGGCATTAATGAAATGCACGTGCGCACGGAGGCAATAGGTAAGGAGTAATCGATGATTCGTTTCCGACACATGGAGGAGAGGTTTGGTGGTCTAACCGTGCGGAAAAAGGAGTGTGCGCGCACCGAACACAGGGTCCCTACCAATCACTTGACCGATATGAATGGTACAAGTGTTTGTTGTCGTCAACCAAGACTGCGGTACGCAGGGGCAGGAGACAAATTTATCATTGAGAGTGAACTTGTCAATCCTTTTGCAGGGTGCGAAGTGTGGAAGGAATTTCCAACGGCACAAGCCTATGCTATATCACAGGACGCAGGTGTCAAACTCGACACCCAAAAAAAAAAAAGACAAAAAGAAGGTGCCTTAGAGGCCATCACGACCCGATTTGGCAACATGGGTGGCCCTAAAGTTCGTCACCATCAAACAACTCGAGACTTTGTGAATGAAGATAATGTGCTTGTCGTTTGTAGGGCGCAATTCCAACGACGAAGGGCATGGATTGAAACGGAGGGCATGGATAGAGAGGCGATGCGTATTAGGAGTCAACCGATTGTGGAGGAGGAAGATGAATTTATTGAGGAAGATTCTTCGGTAGATTGGCCTCTCCACCAATCTATGATGCTTATCTCGACAAAGAAGAGTCGTTAGGAAAGGTAAATCACTCGGATGCTATTGACAATTTTACTTACGAGAGTTTTACACATCATGCGCTTGATAAGAGCCCTGCAAATAAAGTCTTTGATTTGAGTGCTGCACCAATTAATTATGTTGATTTCATTGAGGTAGATGCTATTTTGTCAAATTCTTCTAACCAAATTTGTGATGAGATCTATATGGCGGAGGGGAATGTTCTATCAAAGAGTGAAGTGGTTTTGGTGAGTTCTTTGGGAATTCTCATGACTTATGGGAAGGGCGAAGCACGAGAGAAGCATGACAAGTCTACACGGCAAAGTGGTGTGTGGGGCTTTCAGGACAAACATCGAGGTATGTCAATGATGAAGAGCATCACATTTATTGTGGGGTATTGTCTTGTCTTGATCTTGAGGAACAGTGAGTGGAATGAGTTGACTGGACATCCGAAGGACTGTGGGAAGAACTGGCCGAATTCGAGTATGAATTCTCTCCAACTTGGGCAGAATGATGCAGATTGGATGAAGCTGGTAGAAGGCTCCGTTCGAAGCCCGTTCGAACGGCCATATGTTATTTCATGTTTTTTATGTTTAAATGTCGTAGCCATTCAGACGGCCACAAGTCTCGTCCGGATGGGCCGCCGTAGCTTTAATTTATTTAAACCGCCTTTATTTCATGTTTTATTAGGTTTAGGGTTTTGGGAGTCTTTATTTGATATTTTATTAGGTTTAGGGTTTTTGGGGCTATAAATACATGCTTATAGCCTCCAGAAACAGGGATTTAGATTATTATTGAGTTTGTTGAATAAGAATACTCAAAGTTGAGTTTCTATTGTGTTTTTTCCTTAAACCTTAGATAGCATCTACTGTTTTAAGAAGATTTCTTTGATTACTTGATAGTCTCAAGATCTAGAAATATATTACCGCTGCTTATTGATATCCTTTGCCGCATCCTACTAAGTCACGCTGCATCCCGGGCTGAAGAACAAAAGAAGAGAAGAAGAAGAAGAAGAAAAGGAGGGGAAGAAAGGGTGACGGCGTGCTGGGAGAAGAAGGGATCGAGGAAGAAAAAAAGATCGAAAAGCATCACGCGCGTGTCCCCATGAATCCATTGGTGACGTGTGGGGAAATTAGCACGAAACCAAATTAGACTACTTTAAATTTTAAATTTTTCCTAATAAACAAAATATTACAATTTTTTATTAGTAAGTGACGTGATCTTCACATGTCATCACACGTTACTAATTTGTTGACATGCCACAGTGGCACGTCACTAAAGGGCGACGTGTCATACAGACACGTCACCACTTTAGTGAAGTGCCAACATTTGACACTTCACAATTATATTTTTATTTCATTTTTTTGGGTTACTTTTCTCCTGCTTCAAAAGTAATTAGTGATGTATCATCATTCGCACGTCACTAAATGAATTGTTTTTAGAAGAAAAATTTTAAAAAATTAAAATTTATTTAGTGACATGTCACTGTTCACACGTCACTAAATAGTGACGTGTAAACTTTGACACGACGTGTGAAAAAGATGTTACTGTAGACACATCACTAAATCTTGAGTTTTTTGTAGTTAACGTAGCTTGCGATTGACAAGCAATGCCGTGACAGAAATTTTTTTTTAATAATTTAATTAATACTTTAATATTTCTTCTAATGTTTGGATTTAAATTCTTTTTTAATAAGTAAAGTCCAAGAAATGAAATATTTAATTTAAATGGGAATGGAATTATGAAATCACTATTCAAATTCAGAACTTATCCAAAAAGCTTAAACTTATAGAAAAATATAACTGTAATCATTTATTTAATACTTTAATACCGGAGACTCATAAAACTCCAAAAACTAGAAAATAAAAATAAAAATAGAGAAGATTTGCTCTGTTATGAGCAAAGTCTTCATAGTAACTTCTATTTCCTTCATATGCGTTCTTATCAAATTCACAAAGCAACAAACCTTACATTTTGGTAATTTTTGGAGATCCTGTAATGAGTTTCTATATATATATATAGTTAAACTAAGCTTCATAAAAAAGCTTCAATACTCACTCTGGTGTTTCATGTTTGTGTAAGCAAGTAAGATTATGGTAAATTTTAAGTGCTTTTGATATTGTATTAGGATTTCCTTTTAGTTTTAATTTATTATACAATCATTTAGTACAACTACTTACATGAAAGTCTGTAACAAATTAACAAGACTCACATCATTGTAAATTCAGGTTGAAAGCTATAACGACAGATATTATGATATAGCCAAGGTTAGCCAATCAAATTTAGTTGTCTTTAATAGTAAATGCGCATATTAGCATCAAAGAATTACCTGCGATGTCTCCGCTGTAGTTGAAAGATCTGCTGGTGATCTTGGTGGGGAAGAGAAGAAAGGCTTGGGTGGGATTTGTAAGGAATCGAGGCTTCCTTCTAACATATTCACAACTTTACTCATTGGTGGTCGGTTTGAGGGGTCAGTTTGTATGCACCACAAACTTACTATTATCATCTTCCTTGCTCTTTCTTGATCTTCTTCATTCATAACGCCCTCCAATCCAAGCTCTTCATCTAGTTCAAGACGCTTGTAAATCCAATGTGGAAAAAATAATTCACTACTATGATCAACCCTGATAGCAATATTCTTTCTCCCCCCAACCATTTCAGAAACCATCATTCCGTAGCTATAAACATCTGACTTATGAGAAACCCCCCCAAGATATCTACAAACTAGTTCTGGAGCTACATATCCTATAGTTCCTCTTGCACCCAACATGGATATGATACTCTCTTCCTTCGAGCATATTTTTGCAAGGCCAAAATCAGAAATTTTTGGGCAAAAATTCTCATCCAAAAGAATGTTATGAGGTTTTATGTCAAAATGCAAGATTCGTGTATTGCAACCTCTATGTAAGTACTCTAGTCCACGAGCAATGCCAAGTGCAATCTTGTACATAGTCTCCCATTCCAAGTGACAATTAGCCTTGGAGCGATTTTCTTTGTATATGAACTTCTCGAGAGATCCGTTAGGCATAAACTCATAGATAAGAGTTCTTTTAGAACCCTCAAAGCAAAAGCCCATAAGAGTGACAATGTTGACATGAGATGTCCTACTAATGCTTGCAACCTCGTTAATGAATTCCTCTCCATTACCTTTTGATTCTTTCAAAACCTTCACTGCCACAAGAGAACCATCTTGTAACTTTCCCTTGTAGACACCACCAAAGCCCCCTTGGCCTAATTTATCTCTAAAGAAGTTGGTTATTTTCTTGATATCTGAATAACTGTATCTTCTAATAGCAAGAGGTGCACTGTTCCTTAAAAAGGCCTCGACACTCTTGTGGTTTTGACTTTCCTTCTTCCAAAAACAAATAATTTTACTTGATGAGAGCTTTCTCTTGAAGCAGCAGCATATTGTAACCATTAAAACTCCAATTCCAGACGATAAAGTGACTGTAATCAAATAATAGAAAATTATGAAATTAAGTGGTGCATAAATCAAAGTCAATCAAACTAGATATTGAGGGTGTTCTAAACCTTGATAAAATCACATATTCTTGTCGTGTTACCAACTAAAAATGAAGAAGAAAATTATAAGGATGACCTAGCATATCCAGTACCTCAAGCAGAATAAAAGAGTTTACTTTTGATTGATAGCGAACAGTGGACCTCTAAAGAAAATCATAAATTATGAAAATTTATCTATCACCAGCCATAGGGACAAAAAAAAAAAAATGTCATAAAAAAGAAGAAGAGGGTTTTAATTTTAATATAGCAATATAATAATTCTTTTATTGCATTAAATAATACTCCAAGTTGGTGCCAATGCAGCGATTACCAAATCTGATAGTAGAACCTTATATCATTGCATGAAATAACAGTCAAGGATTTGATAAATAGCCACACCTAATAGAAGTGGTGAAAAGGGAACTGCTATTTATGTGTTGAAGAAACCACAGATCACCTCAGATGCAATAATTCATGTAAGCTATTCAAGCAAGCATCTTAGCGTTAATATCAACAAGAAATTCAATTGAAGAAGTATCTTACCTAATGCTATAATTACCTTTAGTCCCCGTCTGCTGTTAGCTGCATGTAAAGTTGTAGAGAAATATTAGTTTTAGTTGAAATAATAAAACATTTAAATGAAAGACAAACACAACCAAATTGACATGCTTTGCGTTATACATATGTAAAAGGATACAATCCCACATTAGAAATATTAGAAATATGTAAGAAGTGTGAGTAGTAATTAATATAACTTCATTGCGTCCAAACCCATAGGCCTAAGCTTTTGGGGTTGAATGATGTCTCAACATGCTATAATATAGGTTTTTAAAAAAAGACTCCTCAAAGTATTAATCTCCTTAATTAACAAGTGGTATTAGAGCTGATGGAGCAAGGACAAGACAAAATTGCGTGAAGCGGGTAAAAATCACATAGCTCACAACCACACATGAG
>NC_081546.1:19892626-19906858 GCF_901000735.1 Corylus avellana
CAAACACATAGGCCTAAACTTTTGCGTTAAGTGCTGTTTCAACATGCTATAACATGGGTTTCTAAAAAAAGACTCTTCAAATATCAATCTCCTTAATAAGTGGTATCAGAGCTGATGGAACGAGGACAAAAGTGTGTGATGTGGACAAAATCGACATAGCTTACAACCAAACATGAGGAGGAGATTGTTGAGCATACATGTGTGAGTATAACATTGGAAAGACATAAGAAGTGTAAGTAGTTAATATAGCATAGTTGAGTCCAAACTCATAGGGTAAAGCTTTTGGCTTGAGTGCTATTTCAACATACTATATTATTTGCTCACTAAAATACTGTCCAAAGTATGAATGTCCTTAATAGTTCGAAATCTCAATAGTGTTTAACAAAGATCTGTGAAGGTAACTCCACATATATCTGACAGACGAAAGTTAATCCTACTCCAAATAACCTAAAGGGAGCTAAATGTAAATCAACTAAAACTAGTGCTAGCATTGTGCAACATTCTCAAGTAGTAGCATTCTCTTATCATTCAAAAGACAAAGACAATGCTACTTGAGAGGGAATGAAATTATAAGATAGGGAAAAATTCACTTTACCCCCCTAAAGTTTTAGGAATTTTTCAATTTGAACCCCAAAGTTTATGAATTGGCAATGTACCCCCCTAATGTTTCAAAAATTTTTAATTTAAACATTCCGAATCTAATTTACGTCAAATTGGATGGAAATCTATGAAATTACATAATTACCCTCAAGCTTCTTTTTTTTTTTAAAAAAAAAAATTCCAACCAATTTAACGGAAATTAGTAACGGAAGGTTTAAATGGAAAATTTTTGAAACATTAGGAGAGTACATTGTCAATTTTTAAACTTTGGGGTTCAAATTGAAAAAATACCTAAAACTTGAGGGGGTAAAGTAGATTTTTCCCTATAAGATATATAGTGTAGGAAAAAATATCTCCTAGTGGGCCTCACACTTCTACACATATTTACAAAATGCCCTCACCACTCACCTAATGGCACCTAGGCACTTCATTTTGCACTAGTCACTAGAGGATAAAAGGGGGGCTTTTCCTCTTTCAAATTGTCCAAATTTTTTTGAGGTTAAAATTTTTAGACAACACTACCTTTCTAAATGCACTAACGGGAGAAAATGGAGGGGTTTGAAATGGAAATGATAATTTTCCCAGAAAAGGGGGAGAAAGAAGAGAGAATCCTCTTCTACTTCTCCCTCCCAACTCTCTCCCTTGAAAAAGATTAATCCACAGAGACTCACCTCTCTCCCTCTCTCAAATGCACAGAGACTCACGTCTCTCTCTCTCTCTCAAGTTTCTTCATATTTTTGTCCTCCTCCAAGAAACTTATATTTCTAACACATATTGGTTCATTCGAACCTATTTCCTATTTTTTTTTTTTCATTATATTAAAAAAAAAAAAAATGTTAACTTAGGCATCGGAAAGTCTTCGGCCCCAACCGAAGACCCTTTGACCTTGCCTTTATTTTGCAGGATCATCAATGACGTACATAAAGTCCTCATATAGTGGAACCATGAAGAAAAATCGTCGAAACAACGGATCCTTGGACAGAAAACGCACCAACATATAGAATTTGTTTCATAAGATAATTTAACATAATTTTATGGAACAAGTATTTAGGGAGTGTTTGACAAACCCTTCTCCACCAAAGCCTTTGTTATTGTAGCTGACGTCAGGGACGAAGCCAAAGATTTTAATGGGGAGGGGCAAAAAATTATATATGAAATTGATTTATAAAATCAATTTTTAAACCGAAAATATAATACAAACATAGCAATATTTGAAATAAAGTTTATTAAGTTCATAATCAAGTAAAATACTAAAGGCAAAATTAAAAGCAATGCTATGGGTACAAGATGTTTAAAATTAGACGTGGCATATTCATGTTGCTTAAAAAATTAAGAACAAATTTGAGTGTCGCTGGACACGAATTTGCGTGTTGGGGTGGTTTTCAGACATATGGTGATTGATGTGAAAGCTGGACGTGAATCTTGAGTGTTTGGGGTGGGTTTCCTTGTAATTTTCACTGATTCATCTGGTTCGACATCAAGAAAGTTGGGTTCAACTCCAGCTCTTGCAGAAACTTAAGTTCATAAAAAAAGGTGAAAAGATCAAGAAACTAGTTTGACTTTGCTTTTGGTGAGAAGATCAGAAAATGTGAGCTTGCATCTAGTTGCAGGCAAACATGTTCGTCTATCTCCTTCATTTTTCAAATGCTCAAAGAATCTGGGGTTGCAGATTAGTTTGCACTTTGCGGCGTAAGTCCCGACTCATCTCTTTAATTCAAAAATTTTTCTAATGGGTAGGGCCAAATAAGTTTACAATCAAAATATACCTTGTAAACCCCTTTTCGGCTTTCCCCCTCTCCTGCTTTGTTTATATATATATATATTGTAAAAAAAATTCTTAGCTCAGGTGACTTAAATTAATGTTGAAAAAAAATAAAAAAATAAAATGTTTAGTATAAAAAAATGAAAAGAAAATTTATTTTGTAGTAATTTTTTAATTTGAATAATAGGAAAAAGTAAATTATATGATATAAAACATGAAAATGTAAGAATATTTTGATTTTGGTTTTTTTGAGAATATAAAGTATTAATAGCGTTGAAGGGAGAGAAGTGGGTTGCCATAAAGTTCTTATTAGCTTATTTGTAGTTTGATCTATGACCCGTCATACTAAGTGTGCACGCTTTAATTTTGATTTTACACTCGAACTAGAGAATGAACATCCGTCCGTAATTTGGGTTGGCTTCCACAAACTCCCCATCAATATATAGGGGCGGGAAAATTCATAGCGATTTCCTCGGTTTTGACTGTTGACAAGCTATGGTGTTGATGTGGTTAATTAAGCAACATATCTAAGATAAATAGATAATGAGAGCATTCTTCTAAATTGAACTTTGGGTTGGCGTTTACCAGAGTCGTCTGACTAGTGTATACAGATCAGTTTGCAACCAAGTTTGACTGGTCAATTTAACTTGCAACCTTTTTACGCAATATTAAAGAAATTTGATAATTAAGGGGAGAAATGACCCTATTCACACAATTCATCTTTTGCTTTTTGTCTGATATGGGCCTTGTTTAACAAACAAGGCGAATATTCGTAAATACTATTTATTTTATTTTTTTAAAAAAATTAACATAAAAATATTCTCATTTTTATATCATTTCATTTATTTATTATATTACATCATTTACTTTTTATTACTATTTAAATAAAAAAACAAAACAATTCAAAAAAAATTTATTTTTCAATACAACTTTTTTATTTTTCTATACTAACTGTTATACTCATTTTTCCAAACATGACTAGTGGAGTGTTATTTGCCAAATACACTCCTAAAGTCATTGCGAGTCCGGTTTATAAACCATCTCTTATATTCAGCTCTATTGTTATTTCTCCCATTATCTTTTATCTATCCTGTGTATGATGAATTAATGCATGTTTGTTGAATAGGGGATGATTAACTTGGTAGAATGGTAGTAAATTAATTATCTTTTTTACTGGTTCAAGGCTAGAAGCCTAGAACCTCATTAATTCAACCCATATTAGTTAAACGGAAAAAAGCCTAATCCAAGAGAGTGAAAAGTGAGAAGAGAAGAGATCATAGCATACCTTTCATTTGAATCAGACATGTATCATTAGATTGCCATTGGTCACGGCAATAGCAGACAAACGCCCCCGTGGAGTTAGAACCACCGCATACCCCACCTGAATCCTCACACCCCCTACAGAGAATCCCCAATCCATTGCTGTATTCCACCTCAAAACCTTCAACCATTGCTTTCTCAACTGCCGGGCCTCCACCCTGAGGGTCATCAAGAAGAGCAAGAGCACTAGTATTCCGGAGAATCGGAACCTGGATATTGTTGTCGCAATCCCTTGTAAGTAGTGCATGTAATTCGACGCCCAATGGCGATTCGTTTTCCAGGAAATAAGCATTAAATTTCCCATCAGGAGCTCCTTGGCTGCAATTAAATCTATTTCGTAGTGCAGGTATGTTGTTGTCTTGAACATGAGGGCAGCCGTAGAGTATAGTTAAGTTTTGATCGGTTGAAGCGTAATGAAACAAAGTGTAATTCAAGGTTGTATTTCTCAACTCTGGAGGTGGAGAACAAGGACCATCCAAGAGGTCCAACCTTGAAATGGTAAAGGTTGGATAAGATGTGTTGATGTTTAGCACGCGGAAGTCTAGACCTTCAAATCCCATAACCGGGTACTCATCAACAGTTTCGTGGCAACTGAGCTCGTGCCCTGGATGACCGCAATATTCAGGTCGGCCGCCGCCCCAGAAAGGGAACGAAATGTTGACGCTTCCACAGGCATATGTACTGTTGCACACCACAAAAGGATCATCTTCGTCGCAGTAAGACGGCGGTAGTATTGTTAAGAAGAAGGAGAGGAATAGGATGATGATGATGGAAGAAAGAGAGAGATGGAAATCCATTGTTTAGAAGATCAAGTGATCAGAGATGGGTTTGGAATTGGAGGAAATGTACGTAATATATGTTGAATGGTGTGAGAGATGGGCGACGGGTTTTGTCACATTACCAAGTTACATGCTGACCATTAGTTTTAACTTTGACTGAGAAAGGTCACATTGACTTGGACCGTAAGTCCCCCACTAGAAAGTTCGCAATAAAATGGCCGAAGGTTGGGTTACGAAAAACGCACTAGAGTCCAAATCAAGGAATTTTGGCCCCTTTTGAATTTTTTATTTTAATGTTAATAAAAAATGATTTATGTGATTTAAATTTTTTTTTTAAAAGAGAAATGTGAAAAAGCTGATTTGGTAATAAAAAAAAAAAATTAAAAAAAAGGAAAAGAAAAAAAGAAGAAGATATTGGCTTCTTTCTTTTGGAGAAATAAAAAGATGAAAGAGGAATGTTTTGCCAAATACACAAACATCTATCATTTTTAATACTACGTTAAATTATTATTTGTCTTAAAAGTTTGAAATAATAAGAATGAATAAATTTAATCACTTAATCATTACTTTAACATTATTTCTCATGTGTAAGCTCAAACTTTAATTTAATAGGTGATCGGCTCAACACATCAAATATTTTAATTAAATGGAGGTGAATGATGGAGTTAAATACTAAATGTTTGAACTCAGAATCTTTAGTTATGAATATATATATATATATATATATATATATATATATATATAAAGACAAATGATTTTTACGTGAAACATTTAATTAAAATAGTAGGTAAGTTTTACGGAGTCAAGGTTCGATCCAAAATTTTTGAATTTGATATTATGTTAAATTACGTACTACTTTCAAAAAGAAAAATTACTACTTATCCCAAAATGTTAATAAATAATGATTTAGGATAATGATGTAGCGTGCATCAACAATGATGCACGCCGGACATAATTTTTTTTAAAAAAATTAAAATAATAAAAAAAAAAAAAAAATTTACACCTGGTGTGCATCACTGTTGGTGCATGCGGGGCGTGCAGTATATCACTACCTAATGATTTAACATTTTTATTAAAATGGCAAGGGTCAATGGTCATGTCACATTTTAATTATTATTATTGTTAATATATATAATATTTTATAAAATCAGTTATTGGATACTCAATTATTATCTGCTTTGAGAATTGCTACACTTACAAACACCCTTTACAAACAAACCTTACAAACTGACGTGGCAAAGGAAAAAAACAAAACAATTTTGGGACCAGCTGCCCATGAGAGACCAGCTGGGTCGCGGGCAGACCGGTCAAGGTCTGGAAATGGCTTACCTACGTAAGAAAATCCTTCACAAAAGAAATGAAGGTTTCTACTCAGAAACAACAGCAATGAAGCTTTGATGGAGGACAAAAAAGCAAACATAGTTGTGTTACAACAGTGGCTGCCCTCATCATTCTCATCATAGTTTCTCGTGTCTTTCTCGAGCTGTCCAAGGAGCTTCCGCAACCGTTTTCAAAGGGATCCTAAACGACAGCACTGCAGTTGCTGTGAAAAGGATTAACAATGGAGAGGAGCGCGGGGAGAAGGAGTTCAGATCAGAAGTTGCAGCTTCTTGGCTATTGTTGCAGTCCTGGGATGCCTAGGCTTCTTGTTTATGAGTTCATCCCAAATGGGTCATTGGATTGTTGGATTTTCCCAAGAAGGGAAACCCAGAACCGGCGTGGCGGGTGCTTGTCGTGTGAGTCAAGGTACAGAGTTGCCATTGATGTTGCTAAAGCACTGTCTTACCTCCACCATGATTGCCGGTCAAGGGTCTTGCACCTTGATGTGAAGCCAGAAAATATACTTCTGGATGAGAATTACAAAGCAATTGTGGCAGATTTCGGCCTCTCGAAGCAGGTTGTGGCCAGGCCTGCGTGGGTCTGGCCTGACCCAGCGTGGGTCACCAGACCCACGCCTGGGTCGTGGCCACGACCTGCCTTCAACGCATTTCTTCTTCTCCATTTCAATCAGTGATCCTCCATTTCTTCTTCTACATACCACTTATCCAACCAATGATCCTCCATTTCAAGCTCAAGCCCTGCACCGGGCTCCCTGGGAGACCGACGTGAATTTCTCGTCCTCGGAGCAAAGCATTCGTGGAGGACATGAATGAGAATTGGAATCAGAGGAGAGAGTCCAAGAAGCAGAGCATTCACTTCGGGTTGTGGATGAAGGAGATTGAGAAGCAAGAGGAGGCCAAGTTGGGGATTCCATCACGGGCAGCTGGTCTTAAAAATGTTTTGTCTTTTTCCTTTGCCACGTCAGTTTGTAAAGTTTGTTTGTAAAGAGTGTTTGTAAATGTTTTGTCGGTCCGTATAAACAATAACTGCAAGCCCATTTGGGAGTGCGATTTCAATAAGTGCGATTTTAAAAATTGCGTTTTTTAAATCGTTACTTTTTAAAATCGAACAGGCGTTTGGTAAAATATACTAAAAAGTTTTTTTTTTTTTTTATCAATTGAGTGTTTTGATAATATTAGCATATAATTGCGGTTTCATAACCAAATTGCCAATAATGACATTTCTTTGTAACATTAAAATAGCCAACATTGTCTATAAGCCTCCATTTTTAACACCTGTGCAAACAAAAGTATGACTTATAATTTGACATTAACTTTGAAAAATTATCATTGTTTATTACCCATTAATATATATATATATATATATATATATATATAATCACCAACTGTTACAGTGCAGTACCCATTAAAAAATAAAAATAAAAATCAATCACAAATTGTTACTGTATAGTACATTTAAAAAAAAAAAAAAAAAAAAGAATCCATAAAAAATCGTCACTGTGCACATCACTATACATTGCACAGTGACCTGAGAAAAATCATCTTGGTCATTGTATAGTATTTTTTTTTTAAAAAAAAAAAAAAAGAAAAAGCCTCACATGGTTACTGTACACGCACTATCACATTACTGTACGTGTACAGTGATCTATCACTGCATACTATCATGGATTGCAGATCACTATGCATGCATGGTAATTTAAATAAAATTTTGAAAAAAAAAAAATACAACTTTACTCTGTAGAAATGGTCGAAGAACATAAACGCATATATAAAAATGCACAATAATCATACAAATCATTTAAAATAACACCGAACACCAAACAGTGGAAAGTTTTATAAAAGCAAAGGAATTATATGGAGAGAAAGAAAATATTAATGTGAGATTATTACCTGATAGAGGGGCGGAGAGATGGACAACAGCGACGTACACTGCTACAGGGCAGAGAAAGGATGAACGAGAAAGAGAGGATGAAGAAAAAAAAAAAAAAAAGAGAAAAGAAGGGTTTTAATATATTTTAGGTGGGTATTCTTGGTATTTTTTTTCATTCCCGCTCAAAAAAATGTAACTATTGCGCCAAATATCTTTTTAATAGAAATTGTGATTTTGTTTTAAATTCACACTTTTTCAAATAAGCACCATCTAATCAGCTTATGGAAATCACAGATTTTTTTGCAATTTTAAAATTTGCGTTTTTAAAATCGCAATCCCAAGCACCATAAAATTGCGATTTGGTTTAAAATCGCAGATTATTTTTTAAAAAACGCACTCCCAAACGCACCCTAAGTGGTTGTCTAATTATTTAGCTGTAATTATTTTCGGTTTAACCGTTAACAATTTTTAACTGTTATTAGCGGTTTATTTTTTATTCAATCCCTATATAATTTTTTTTTTTATTAAAAGAAAGCGACAATTATTTACCACATGCCTAGAGTTAGACCACTCCCGGATTTTCATGTTTTAGTCTTAAGTAATGTTATGAACTATCTTTTTATTCTCTTACAGCTGATGTGACTTTTAAAATTATCATTGAATTAAAATTCAAATATGATTCATCTAAAATTTAATAGTGATTTTAAAAGGCATATCAATTTTAGGAGAATAAAAATATGGTCTCTAACATTACTCTTTAGTCTTATTTAAAAATATATTTAAATGAAATATAGAAAGGAAAATGGAGCTTTTTCTTTGCTCTACCATTTATCCACGCGGCCCAAATCCCTTGCAAGCCTATCACCCCTTCGACCCAATATTTTTCTAATCCTACCCATTTTACTAGTCGAGTCCAGGCCTGCCTAGAGGAGTTTAAAAAAGAAAACATGAGAGCACTCTTAACTCAATCATGCAAGCAAATTTGCAGTCGATTTTCACAAAAAACTAATCTCTTGAGAAATTATTTGCTTTATAAACCATTTACTTTTTTTTTTTTAAAAAAAAAAAATCTTGAGAAAGTCCCAAAAAAAAATTTTCTTTTCATTTTTTACGTGGCATTTTCACCACGTCAATAAAATTTGACGTGGTAAAACTGGAACATCAAAAAAAAAATTTTTGACATTCCAGTTTCTGACATGTCAAAAATTTCTAACGTGTTAACATTGACATGTCAAAAACTCGGATTTTTTGACAGTCGCCTTTGTAACTGTTGAGACACGTCAGAAATTAATGGTAAAAAATTAAAAAAAAAAAACTGATTTTTGTAGTGTGAAGAGAAAACGCTTAAATGTTTTAGTCACCTTCAAGGATAAATTGTTGATAGTTGTGTTGAAGGGCTAATTTTGCAGCAAAGAGAGCTGCAAATGCTTCACCATCATTTACGTACGTCACAAGCAAGACTTTGGCTTCAGTGAAGAGAATGAAACCAGCAGAGGAAGTAGCTATTGCTGCTAAGGTTGAGAGAGAATTTCTAATGCTCTCATCAAAGTTTACCTAATTTGATTTAGGGGGAATTGTTTTGAGAGAAGCAGAACATTGGGGGATCGAGGAGTTGTTATGGGTGACTGAGTTTTTAGTCTGCCAAATTTCGGTCAAGAATAAGGGAGGCAAAAAGTTGGAAGTGGTGTTTGCAATTGGCCTCTATGTTGAGTGAAAAATAAGGTCTAATAATAAATTTAATCCAATCAATTATAGAAAGATCCTCAAAACTCAAAGTGTCCAAAGACCAATGGGATATCCAATCCTTCTCGAGATGGGGGGGTTTGGGTAGGAGGAGTGTATGAGGTTTTAAGTGAAGAAAATGGATCCAAAAAAGAAAGCTAAGAAGAAAATTATACATAAAAAAACAAAAGAAAGCATAAATAAACGTATTTCTTCCAAAAAAAAGAGGAGAAAAGAGATGGTGTTCTCCCTTTTCCTCTCCCAAAAAACAGACCCACCAGGCCAATAGATAGAGTCGAGTGGATTTGTGAGTTCAGAGTGACGTGGAATTATTCCTCAAAAAAAATGCCTATGGTATATCCCATTTGGATGATGCCATTGGCCTTTAGAAGCGATGGAGAAACATTGAAGTCCAACCAACCCAACACAGAGTTGGGGTCTATATTCTAACTTCATCAACTCAACATACGCCATCCAATCTCCTTTTTCTCTTTTGTTTTCCTCTTTTTGTGTCCCATTTTTGTTACGTGACTTGACCTTAAATTCTGCCTAAAGCAGGGCATCAAACCTCTTGCTCCTTGCCACTCAAATAATTGGCCCCCCTACTCAGAGCATCTCAGATAAAAGTGGCAAAATAACTACTGAAAAGTATAAATTTTTTATCTTTAACTGTTCTTTATATATATATATATATATATATATATATATACTCCAACAGTTTCTTTATTTTCTTTAAAAATTATTTTGTGTGGGAGAGACTATGAAAGAAAGAGGAGGAGAGAGATAAAGTAAAGAAAGAAAGTGAGAGAAAAAAAAATAATAAACAATATTTATAGTGTGAATGGAGTTCTAATTTTTTTTTTTTTTTTAAAAAAAAAAAAGTTAAATTGCATATTCTGCTAGAAACGAAAAGGCATCCATAATAGTCAGATTTTACTATTATTAGAGATTTGACTATTCTTTTGAAGATGTTCTGAGTAGGACCTTGCAGTACTTAAAAGTGCATTTAGTCTTGCGATTTCGCATATTAAACATATATTTTTATGCAAAATCGTAAAAATTGTCTTTTTTAAGTGTAAATTTTTTGTTTTTTTTTTTATAAAAAATAGCGGTTTGAATGCAAATGGTGTATTTTTCAAATGCACAATTTCAAAATCTGAATAACGATTTTACCAATGTTTAACTTAAATTTGAAATTGTTATTTTTTAAAATTATATATTTTGAAACTGTTAAACGAACACTTCAGCTTGGGTTACAAAAAAAGTACTGTAAAGTTTTCATGGATTTTCTTAAATCAAATCAAATTATTAACTTTTCTACTGCTAAAGCAAATCCCTTCAAATTTGTTAGTGAATGTTCCATAAGATATCTCTTATAGATATGTTAAATTTTTAATATAAAGTAAAAGCAAACGAATGTTTTGTAAGTAAGCTGTACTTGTCACAGACACCCAAAACCAATAAAACAAATCAATAAAACAATGCCGGTAAGGGGTGGCAAAAATGGGTACTCATACACGACCCGATTACTACCCGCGGGTACCCGTTACACGATTAGCCTATATCCAGACACGACCCGTTTAGCTAAACGGGTAATCGGATTTGACACGATTATGACACGAAAATAACCGGGTAACCCGACCCGACCCGTTTTACCCGTTTAAAATAACCGGGTCTAAACGGGTAGACCCGACCCGACCCGACCCGATTACCCTAAACTATAATTTTTTTTTAAAAAAAAATTAAAATTCAAAATTGTAATAATAATACTAATACATCAATATAGTCAATGCAAAAAATTGAATTCTAAGAGATTAAAGGCTTTAATAAATGATAAGAAAAAAAAAAATGGAAAGTGACCGTAATTGACAAATTGTACTCCAAAATAAATTACTAAACTCATAATTTCACCTAAACTTAAAAGTTAAAAGTTAAAACAAGTAAATTCATTTATTAAAATAGTCCACTTATAATTTAGTCCACATGTAACAAAAGTGTTAAAAAATTAATTTGAACAAAGATACAAATTCTCAGACATTTTTTTTAGCATCCAACCCTGGGCCAAGACTCAATATTTTTGAATTCCATGAGAGCCATAGAAGACCAAGACCCTTATTTAATTGTGCAAATACATTTATCAAAATGTGTAATATAATAGAATAGTTATAATTTAAGTGATTTTCATTTTAGCAACGACAAGGTAAAGTACAATAAAGTTTTTCTAAAGATCACAAATTTGCTATCCGAAACAAACAATGGCATCAATGCTTAGGGAGTTCTTCATTAGTAGACATTAGAATTTCATCTGTAGTGTTTTACATGCATGGGCCAGCAATTAATTGAGTTTTTTTTTTTTTTTTTGAAGCAAAATTAATTAATTGAGTTAATTAGCACCAATAATTCCATATCATTAATTTTTGTATATATAGTCCAGTACTGATCATCCATGCCTATCCTCTCTTATCGTCATCACTAGACCACCTTTTCCAGCTCTAATACAATACAATGGGAGAGTGAGAGACCAAGTGAGAGGGAGTCAGGGAGAGGGTTAGGTTACAGAATACAAAAACTGATTTTTTGTTCAAAAATCAAAATGGTAAAGAGTAATCAGTAAAGTTAAGTAACTGACGTGAGAGTCGTGAGTGAGCTGTGAGTCGTTTGACTCTCCTCAGTCCTCACGCGAAAAAAAAAAAAAAAAAAAAACCCAGGATGGCGGGGCCAAAACCAAAAAAAAAAACGGGTCCGGGCTGGTCGGATTTCAATGAGACACCTTAAATTTCCGGGTCTTAATCGGGTAGACCCGATTACGACCCGAACCCGATTAGCCCAAACCCAATACCTGTTTTTTCGTGTCGTGTTCGTGTCGGGTTCGCGGGTCGTGTCAAAATTGCCGGCCCTAACCGGTATTGATCAACTGCTACACTAAATTTTGGTACTGATAAGCCAAAATTGAGTGTGTTCCATCAGAGAAAATAAATGAGGGGCAATTACCTTTTTTCTCATGAACTATAATGCATTGTCACTTTGTTTTCATGACCTGACAACTCTATTGCCCAACCCCATCAAACTATCATTATGTGTCCCAAACTCCCCTTCCGTCAGTCAAAGGTGTTAACTTAGACGGTCAAAGTGACAATGCGTTGTAGTTTATGGGGGTAAAGTGACAATGTGTTGTAGTTCATGAGGGCAAAGTGACAATGTATTGTAGTTTCATTGGGGCAAAGTGACTAGTTGATTGTCTGAGTTAACGCCTTTAACTGACGGAATAGGAGTTTTGAGCACAAAATAGTAGTTTGATGGGGTTGGATAGTAGGGTTGTAAGTTTATGGGGTAAAGTGACAATGCGTTGTAGTTGTTGGGGAGAAAGGTAATTATCCCAATAAATTTAAAAATTTAAAAATTAAAAAAAAAAAAAAAAAAATGCACACAACTAACCAACATAATTAATTGAACCAACAAAAGTAGGTTTGAATGCTGCTACCAAGGTTGACGAAATTATAATATGTTTAGATAATATGCAAAATAAAGAGGCCAACAATTCAATATGATTTCAGTTTAATCTTTTAGGTACATAGTTCCAAAATAATGCAATTGAAACATGTTTACAGCGACGTCGTTTAAACAATTGCTTCAACTCAAATTGAATATTAATTTCTACCCAGGATCGAAAAAGTCCAAAGAGAAACGGTCCATTTCACCCATTGAAAAATGAACAATCTACAATTGACTTTCAATCTTTAAGCAACGGTTCAACTATTAGTACGTCTCTAAACCATCAATTGTATTAATTTACTCCTCAGGCTTATAATTAAATCATTGCAATGCAACTTTTACCATTAAAAATAAATCAAAAAAAAGGGAACGAATTAAAAGGACATTCATGTTAACACAGTTTCCGGTCACTTCAGGGAATTTGGAATCATTCGAGGGGATGCAGTTTATCCGGTGTATGAAATGTGAAAAGGCACGAAACTGAGAGAGAGAGAGAGAGAGAGAGAGAGAGAGAAGGAAGAGGAAGTGGGAGTCATGAAGTATAAGACAGTTTGACATCAGATGAAAAAAACAAAAAAAAAATTATACTCATGACTATATTAAAGGGTGATCATAAATAGCAAAGTGTTGTTAGGGCAACAAAATTCAAAGTCCACTTGTTAAAAGAAAAAAAAAATTAAAGTCCTAAATTTCCCAAATATTAATCATACTTAGTCCCTAAGTTTTTATGTAATTTGAATTTAGTGTTTAGGTTTTCAATTTCAAGAATTGAATAAGGTCCTTCAGTTTTGCCCAAGTTTTAAATTGGTCCTTCTATCACTTGAGTATCAAAATTAATGATTTTTTTTTTTTTTTTAATTTATCTATCAAATGTCTCATTTAACACATCAATGTCTATTGCAGTGTCAAAGTTAACGTTCTTTCTTCTAACACTACAAATCTAGAAGATTAGGATTATGAAGAAGATGGTCTTTTTTTTTTAAATGACTTGGCGTTTAATGATATGACATGAATATTAGGTGGGGACACATATTTCCTCCAAACTAAATTAGAGGAAATTTCCTTCAACCTACTCTAATAAGTAATAAGTATCATTGAACATTATATTAGGTGAAAAAAGACTTAAGGATAAAATCCCTAATTATAAGGAAGTTAATGCTATCATCCTCACTTTGGTGCCTAAGAAAGTTAACCCAGATGTTATGGGGGATTTCAAGCCTATTGTATGTTGCAATGTTCTTTAAAAATGTATAACCAAGATTCTATCTAACAACTTGCTGTCTTTTTTGGATGAATTGGTTAGTGTGAAGCAATCAGTCTTCATACTGTCTAGAAGCATTTCAGACA
>NC_081546.1:19906958-19914564 GCF_901000735.1 Corylus avellana
TTTTTTAATTTTTTTAAGTTTCATATATAATGCAAGGCTAGGCTATTTTATTTATGAACATGAATTGTTTAATTCTTTTAAGTGTCATATATAGTGCTAGGCTAGGCTATTTTTTTTATGAACATGAATTGTTTAATTCTTTTAAGTGTCATACATAGTGATATTGTTGATGTATAATTGGATTTATTTGTGATAATGGATTATTTGTTATAGTTGATGGGTAGATGGATTATTCGTAAAGAGTAATTTTAGAAAGCCTACTTATGGCCTACTAAGAATGATGTGGCTATTAAAATCATCATTGGGCTTGTGACTGATCATTATTGAATTTTAATCAAAGGTTGATTTTAATAGTCGCGTATTTTTAGTAGGACATAAGTAGGCCTTCTAAAATTACTCTAGATATAAATGGTTAATGGATAGTTGTAGTTGATGGATAGATGGATAGTTAATGTAGTTGTAGTAGATGTGTAACTCATATATCATGTAGTGAAACACCGAAATTTGGGTAAAACGCCCCGAAAAATTTCAAAAATAAATATGGGAAGGAAAAAAGAAAACTTCTGAAATTACACAAAGTGACGTGTCAATTTGGTGACACGTCACCAATGGGTGACGTGTCAAATTACCACGTTACGAAAAAATGTGACATACCAATTTAAAATACGTCACCAATTGGTGACGTGCCAAGATTGGCATGTCGCCTTTAGGACGGTTACGTGTGTAATTTCACACGTCACCAATTAGTGACGTGTGATCAAATCCACACTTCACTAATTTTCGGTATAGACTACAAGTTTTTTTTACGTGTCACCCACGTCGCTATTAACACATGACCACACCATTAGTGACATTTTTTGGCCTAAAAACGCCACTACTGGTAAGTCATTAAAATGCAACATTTTTGTACTGACTCCTTATCACCGACTAAGACTCGCTAGGACACTAGCTAACTAGTATTCTAACTCTATAGAATTTAGAATTGCCTTTACGTGGAACACAAACAAAAGTTCCTTATTGAATTAAAAGACTACTGGGGAAACCCTTCTTATTGGCCTATCGCTTGTAAGTCACAAACGTATCAATCACTATCCCAGTTTATTAATTAATTTTTTTTATCAGATAATATATTCGCACATTTCTTTGTTTTCTCTTCCCAGTTGGGAACTGAAAGGATAATTAAGACTTATAGAATTTGTTTCATTAAACATATTTTTATTGAACAAGTATTTACTAGCTGTAATTTTCCACTTTTGAGCGAATATCCCTACGTAATTTCGTTTCATAAAAAATAAGGAAAATTATTTCTTTTTAAATGAACTACCACTTGGTTACCATATATTTTTATCAACTACTAATTTTACATTAAGACTCCATCAAGCTACCATTTCGTTACCAAAACCTCCATTCTGTCAATCAAGGTCGTTAAGTCGGACAGTCAACCCATCACGTGCATAAACAGTATCTGTGAACAGTGTCGTGAACAGTACGGTTAACCGTCTAACTTAACGACCTTGACTGGTAGAAGGGGGTTCTAATAACAAAAGGGTAATTTGATGGGGTCATAATGTAAAGTTAGTAGTTGATGGAGAAAATGGTCATCGCATGGTAGTAGTTCATAGGAAAAAGAATAATTTTTCCTAAAAATATATTAAAAACTATAGGACATTTTCTCGCAAAACGGTTGGCTTCAACAAAATCCCAATCAACTTATAGAGGAGTGAAAATTCCTAGCGATTTTCTCGGTTTTGACTGTTGACGAGTTATGATGTTGAGGTGGTACACCCCAATCAATTGAAGATAGTGAGAACACCACCCCAATCAATTGAACTTTGGGTTGGCGTTTATAGATGAGTTTGGAGCCAAGTTAGAAGTCGTAGATTTCAACATTAACCTGACAGTTGGTTTGGGAAACAAGCTACGCCTATGTATCGTCTTTTATCTATCCTGAATACGATCAATTAAAAAAGAAGATCCTAGGAATAGGATGATGATGATGGAAGAAAGAGAGAGATTGAAATCCGTTGTTTAGAAGATCAGAGATGGGTTTGGAATTGGAGGAAATGTATAATATATGTTGAATGGTGTGAGAGATGGGCGGCGGGTTTTGTCACATTACCAATTTACATGCTGACCATTTGTTTTTTAACTTTGACTGAGAAAGGTGACATTGATTTGGACCATAAGTCCCCCACTAGAAAGTTCGCAATAAAATGGCCGAAGGTGACGTTACGAAAAACACACCATCGAGGAATTTTGGCCCCTTTCGATTGGAATTTGTGATTTAAATTCTTTTAAGAGAAATGTGAAAAAGGTTGTTTGGTAATATATATATATATATATATATATATATATATAATGGCTTCTTTTTTGGAGAAATAAAAAAAATGATAGGAATGTTTTGCCAAATACACAAAGATCTATCATTTCTAATACTTTGCTAAATTATTATTTGTTTCAAAAGTTTAAATTGATATTATATTAAATTACTACTTGTCTCAAAAGTTTAATAAATAAAATGACAAAGGCCAATGGTCATGCCTCATTTTAATTATTATTATTATTAATATATATAATATATTATAAAATCAGTTATTGGACACTCAATTATTAACTACTTTTGTCAATCCATATAAACAATTAATAACGGCAACTAGCTTAAGTAGTTATCTAATTATTTAGCTGTGATTATTTTCGGTTAAACCGTTAACAATTTTTAACCGTTATTAATGGTTTATTTTTTATTTCAATCCATATATAATTTTTTTTTTTTTTAAAAAAAAAAAAATGCAACAATTACTTACCTTACCACATGCCTAGAGTCGGACCACTCTCGGATTTTTTTTTTTTTTGACATGTCCACACAAGGGAAGGGGGATGGGGGATTCGAACTAGTGACCTCCGCTTCATTAGACGTAGTCCACAGTCGATTGAGCTACCCCTTAGAGACACCACTCCCGGATTTTCATGTTTTAGTCTTATTTAAAAATATATTTAAATCATATATAGAAAGGTTACCAGATTCCAACTAAGACCTGGCCCACCCGAGTTTCAAGCTGGTTCAACTAAGTTCGTCGACCCGGCTCACATAATTCAACCTAGTCCATTGTGTTTTCAGCCTGCTTCGGTCTAGTTTGTGACTTAGGCCACCAATTCAACTCAATCCATAGGGCCTTCAGATCAATCCGAACCATTTCACTACCTGGTTTGAAACTAGTCAACCCAGTCCACGGGTCAACTAAACCCAACCAGGCCCATTGGTCAACGGTCCAATCCATCACCCTTGCCACAAACAACCCCCATTGGCCGGCTACTATCCGACCAGTTGTCAGCCGCCCTTCGCCTTACTCTGGCAAACCTTCACCAACCTTCCACAGTCGCTACCTTTCTATTTTCAACGACCCTCTGACATTCTAGTCACCGCCTCGGGTATGTTAAAGATTAAGTGATTAAATTTATCTTTTCTTATCACCTTAAGTTTTTAGGATAAATGATGTTTTAACATGGTATCAGGTGTTTGAGCCCACACATAAGGGGAAGTGTTAAAGATTAAGTAAGGATGGGCAGATTAACTGTTTACTACCTACTGATTGCGACTCAACCAACATTAATCACCTACCGCCAAAAGTCGGTTGACAATCGGTTAAGAATTTTTTTATCGACGTCGGTTCGGTTCGGTTAATTGGTATAAATATTTTTTGTCGGTTAACCAAATTAGTCGATAATAAATATTTTTTTAGTAGAATGATGATTACGAGAGTATTAGCTAGTTTTTTTAGCAGAACATATTAGTTGGTGGATTCTAAGACCAATTTATTAGTAGAACATATGTATAGTGGATTCTTATTGTGTTAATTAATTTTAGCCTAAAAAAAAATTTGGGCCCTAATTAGAAAAGCCTACAGTTAACCGATTAACCAAATCGATTTTAACCGAAATATCCGTTCAACCCAAACTTTCGAAATAAATCATTATCGAAATGTAATCGGTGAATTAACTGATTTAACCAACAATTTTGGTTAACGGAACCGAAAATAGCTCTACCCAACCGAACCGAACCAATACCCACCCCTAAAATTAAGTGATTAAATTTACTTCTTTCTATCAGTTTAAGCTTACGGAAAAAGTAGTAGTTTAACACAACATTCTTCTATCAAGCTACTCTAGTGGCCCTCCAACGACATCCTACAGTAGTGGGTCGACCACCGCCTCCAACAATCTCTAGCCACTGTCTTTAACATCCTTTCAACCACCTCACCAGTAGCTTCCTTCATTCAGCAGCCTTCGACAAGTTGAGCTCACTTGCCTAACATTACTTGCATCACACTAGATCATTTCCCACAAGCTCACGGTTATATATATTTTAGGAGTATTTTTGTCTTTTCACTTTTTGAGTGAACAAAAATACCCTTATAATATAACTAACTGAATATTATCTAGTTGATATGAAGAGGATACTAATTCCCAGCTAACAAACAACTTTACTTGCAGATCATGATGAGTTTCATTAATGGTTTAGCGCTCATGCCCGAGAGGATCCTAATTCCAAGCTCACAATCAACTTTATTTGTGGATCATGATGAGTTTCATTAATGGTTTAGCGCTCACGCCCATATTTTTAGTGTTGTCCGCACTAGATCCAGTTCGACCAAAAAAAAAAAAAAAAAAGGTTGGCTTAAACATTCCTATCTTTTTCCACTCTTTTGAGTGCTTACAAGTTATGGTGTTGACGTGGAACCAATCTATATAAGGCTGTAAGAGACGAGAGCATTCTTCTCCCCCCCACCAAGAGCTCGACACCAGTCAATTGAACTTCAGTCCGAGCACTGTATATAGAGTTTGCCAAGTTTGACCGGCCAATTGAATTTTTCAAATTAACATAAGGGTAAGGAAGAGGAGCAGTAATTCTAAACTAGCCTCATTAGTTCATGGAAATTTAGTTTGAAAAACAGCAAACAGTTCAACTGAAAGGAGAAAAATAAGTAGACTAATCAGATTGCAGCTGTCACACAATTCCCCTACACGTGATTTATTTGTTAAGTTCTATTCATATGAGCATTAGAGAAAAAAAAAAAAAACAATTCAAGTAAGAAAGTGAGAAGAGAACAGAGCACACATACCCTGTTTTGGATATGTAAAGGATTGCACTTGATCACGGCAAAAGCAGACAAACGCCCGCGTGGAGTTAGAACCACTGCATACCCCACCAGTTTCCTTACACCCCCTACAGAGATTATCGAATCTATTGTTGTATTCCACCTCAAAACCTTCATCCATTGCTTTCTCAACTGCCGGGGCTCCACCCTAAGGGTCTTCAAGAAGAGCACTAGCACTGCTCCGGAGAATCGGAACATTGATACTGCTGTCGCAATCCATTACAAGTTGCTCATGTAATTGGACGCTCGAGGGGGCGGGGGGAGGGGGTTCGTCTACCAAGTAATAACTAAGAAGAAATATTAATTTTCCCATCACTAACTCCTTGGCTGCAATTAAATCGATTTGGGATGTCTTGAAGAACAGGGCAGCCGTAGAATATAGTTATGTTTTGAACGTTCGAACGGTAATCAAACAAAGTTAAGTTCAAAGAGGTATTTAGGAGCTTTGGAGCACAAGGGCCATCCCAGAGGTCCGACCTTGCAATGGTAAAGCTCCGAGAAGATGTGCTGATGTTTAGCACGCGGTAGTCTAGTGCTTCAAAGCTCAACTATTTTGCTCAATTTTAGACCAACTTTGCCTTATTTTTTAATTTAAAAAAAAAAACAAAAAAACAAAATAAAAAATGAAATAAAAAAAAAAAAAGTGTGAAGCACAAATATTTTTTTTGTCCTTCTTTTATTGGTATTTTTTTTTTTTTTTAAAAAAAAAAATGTCTTTTTCTTGGTCCTTCAATTTTTGACACTTCACCCATTGATGACGTGTTAAGTCTGACAAATCACAAAAGTTTTGGTGACGTGTGGATTTTTGAAACGTCACCCTTTGGTGACGTGTTAATATTGGCACGTCACAAACAATGGTGACGTGCCATTTTCAATTTTCGGCAGGTCATTAAAGTTTTGAAAAAAAAATAGTTTTTTCCCAAATTTTTTGGCACGTCACCACTTTAGTGATGTGTCAATTTTCAGCATATCAGTAAAGTTTTAAAAATTATTAAAAGAATAATAATAATTTTTTTCCCGAATTTTTTTATATATTATTATAAAAACTACTGTTTAATAGTTTTCTCCCGATTTTTTTTTTTTTTTTTTTTTATTTATAACTTCATTATAAAATAGTAATAATAACAACAAAAAAAATTATCAGAGTTTCAAATCCCAAATCCTCGTACCTACAAATTTTGGGGGCTTGCAGTGCTTGGGAGCTCATCTCCAACAAGCCTCGCTTCTCCTTCGTGCATCACAGTTCCCACTCTCGTTCAATTCAACTCTTTTGCCTTCTAAAGCATAATATATAGAATTAAGTATGACGCAGAAGTTTGTTTTGTTTTTATATGTTCCGACCAATTCAAGACACCCAAACAGATCGAGTGTAATAATCAAATATTTCCTATTTATCACGAAATTGTCCCCATGAATCCATTGGTGACGTGTGGGGGAATTAGCACCTGACGTGCTACAGTGGCGTCACCAAATTAGACTAATTTAAATTTTTAATTTTTCCTAATAAACAGAATATTACAATTTTTATTAGTTAGTGCCGTGCTAACATTTGACACGTCATTAATGAAATTTTGTAAAAAAAAGTTAAAATTCATTTATTGACGTGTGAATGTTGACACGTCACTAAATTAGCATGCAACGTGCTACAATGGTGTCACCAAATTAGACTAATTTAAATTTTTAATTTTTCCTAATAAACAGAATATTACAATTTTTTTTATTAGTTAGTGACGTGCCAACATTTGACGTGTCACTAATAAAATTTTTTAAAAAATTAAAATTCATTTATTGACGTGTGAATGTTCACACGTCACTAATTAGTGATGTGTCTAATATTCACACGTCACTAATGAATTTTTTTAAAAATAAATAAATAAATAAATAAATATTAAAAAAATAAAATAAAATTCATTTACTGACGTGTCACTATCCACATGTCACTAAATAGTGATGTGTAAACTTTGACACATCACTAAAAAATTTAGTTAATTGTGAAAAATTAACACGTCACTAAAGTAGTGACGTGTAAAAATAAAATAAAATAAAAATTACTGTAGACAGATCACTAAATCCCGAGATTTTTGTAGTTAACACAGCTTGTGATTGACAAGCAATGCCGTGACAGAAAAAATCTTTTTAATACTTTAATATTTCTTCTAACGTTTCGATTTAAATTCTTTTTTAATAAGTAAAGTCCAAGAAATGAAATATTTAATTTAAATGAAATGGAAATTATGAAATCATGATTCAAACTCAGAACTTATCCAAAAAGCTTAAACTCATAGAAAAATATAAATTTAATCATTTAATTAATACTTTAGTACCAAAGACTCATAAAACTTGAAAAACTAGAAAATAAAAATAAAATAAGAGAAGATTTGCTCCATTCCGAGCAAAGTCTTCATAGTAAATTCTATTTCCTATGGATCAAGGAAGTAAACCTAAAATAA
>NC_081546.1:19914664-19956479 GCF_901000735.1 Corylus avellana
TCCGCACTAGATCCAGTTCAACCAAAAAGAACAAAAAAAACAAAAAACGAAAAAAACAAGGAAAAAAGGTTGGCTTGAACATTCCTATCTTTTTCCACTCTTTTGACTGTTTACAAGTTATCGTGTTGACGTGGAACCAATCTATATAAGGCTGTAAGAAACGAGAGCATTCTTCTCCCACCAAGAGCTCGACACCAGTCAAATGAACTTCAGTCCGATTACTGTATATAGAGTTTGCCAAGTTTGACCGGCCAATTGAATTTTTCAAATTAACATAAGGGTAAGGAAGAGGAGCAGTAATTCTAAACTAGCCTCATTAGTTCATGGAAATTTAGTTTGAAAAACAGCAAACAGTTCAACTGAAAAGAGAAAAATAAGTAGACTAATCAGATTGCAGCTGTCATACAATTATCCTATACGTGATTTATTTGTTAAGTTCTATTCATGTGAGCATTAGAAAGAAAAAAAAAAACAATCCAATTAAGAAAGTGAGAAGAGAACAGAGCACACATACCCTGTTTTGGACATGTAAAGGATTGCACTTGATCACGGCAATAGCAGACAAACGCCCGTGTGGAGTTAGAACCGCATACCCCACCAGTTTCCTTACACCCCCTACAGAGATGATCGAATCTATTGTTGTATTCCACCTCAAAACCTTTGTCCATTGCTTGTTGAACTGCCAGGGCTCCACCCTGAGGGTCGTCAAGAAGAGCACTAGCACTACTCCGGAGAATAGGAACATTGATACTGCTGTCGCAATCCCTTACAAGTTGTTCATGTAATTGGACGCTCGAGGGGGATTCGTCTACCAAGTAATAAGAAATATTAATTTTCCCATCACCAACTCCTTGGCTACAATTAAAACTATTTGAGGCTTCAGGTATGTTGTTGTCTTGAAGAACAGGGCAGCCGTAGAATATAGTTATGTTTTGAACGTTCGAACGGTAATCAAACAAAGTTAAATTCAAAGTGGTATTTAGGAGCTTTGGAGGACAAGGGCCATCCCAGAGGTCCGACCTTGCAATGGTAAAAGATCGAGAAGATGTGTTGATGTTTAGCACGCGGAAGTCTAGTGCTTCAAATCCGAGAACTGGGTATTCATTGTTGACGCACGTGAGCTCGTGGTCTTCATCACCGCAATATTGAGGACGGGTGCCTCCCCAGAAAGGGAACGGAATTTTGACGCCTCCACAGGCATAGTTACGGTTGCAGACCACAAAAGGATCATCTTCGTTGCAGTAAGATGGTGGTAGTATTGTTAAGAAGAAGGAGAGGAATAGGATGATGATGATGGAAAAAAGAGAGAGATGGAAATCCATTGTTTCAAAGATCACTGAGAAAAGTAAAGAATGATGAGGTGAGAGATGGGTTTGGAGGTAATGTATAGGACGCAGCAGCAGCATAATGTTGATTATTTGTTTGAACTTTGACGGAGAAAGGTATGATTGTTAGACTTCTCGCATCAGACTTCGTAAGAAAATTTGGCTCATTTATCCAAGGATACAAATTTTCTACTCAGTAGATTGAAAGAAAAATTGTTATGCGTTTTTAAAGATAAGTTAAAATAAGGAAAAATTACATTTACCCTCAAAGTTGACAAAAACATGAATTTTTTAATTTTTTTAAGTTTCATATATAATGCAAGGCTAGGCTATTTTATTTATGAACATGAATTGTTTAATTCTTTTAAGTGTCATATATAGTGCTAGGCTAGGCTATTTTTTTTATGAACATGAATTGTTTAATTCTTTTAAGTGTCATACATAGTGATATTGTTGATGTATAATTGGATTTATTTGTGATAATGGATTATTTGTTATAGTTGATGGGTAGATGGATTATTCGTAAAGAGTAATTTTAGAAAGCCTACTTATGGCCTACTAAGAATGATGTGGCTATTAAAATCATCATTGGGCTTGTGACTGATCATTATTGAATTTTAATCAAAGGTTGATTTTAATAGTCGCGTATTTTTAGTAGGACATAAGTAGGCCTTCTAAAATTACTCTAGATATAAATGGTTAATGGATAGTTGTAGTTGATGGATAGATGGATAGTTAATGTAGTTGTAGTAGATGTGTAACTCATATATCATGTAGTGAAACACCGAAATTTGGGTAAAACGCCCCGAAAAATTTCAAAAATAAATATGGGAAGGAAAAAAGAAAACTTCTGAAATTACACAAAGTGACGTGTCAATTTGGTGACACGTCACCAATGGGTGACGTGTCAAATTACCACGTTACGAAAAAATGTGACATACCAATTTAAAATACGTCACCAATTGGTGACGTGCCAAGATTGGCATGTCGCCTTTAGGACGGTTACGTGTGTAATTTCACACGTCACCAATTAGTGACGTGTGATCAAATCCACACTTCACTAATTTTCGGTATAGACTACAAGTTTTTTTTACGTGTCACCCACGTCGCTATTAACACATGACCACACCATTAGTGACATTTTTTGGCCTAAAAACGCCACTACTGGTAAGTCATTAAAATGCAACATTTTTGTACTGACTCCTTATCACCGACTAAGACTCGCTAGGACACTAGCTAACTAGTATTCTAACTCTATAGAATTTAGAATTGCCTTTACGTGGAACACAAACAAAAGTTCCTTATTGAATTAAAAGACTACTGGGGAAACCCTTCTTATTGGCCTATCGCTTGTAAGTCACAAACGTATCAATCACTATCCCAGTTTATTAATTAATTTTTTTTATCAGATAATATATTCGCACATTTCTTTGTTTTCTCTTCCCAGTTGGGAACTGAAAGGATAATTAAGACTTATAGAATTTGTTTCATTAAACATATTTTTATTGAACAAGTATTTACTAGCTGTAATTTTCCACTTTTGAGCGAATATCCCTACGTAATTTCGTTTCATAAAAAATAAGGAAAATTATTTCTTTTTAAATGAACTACCACTTGGTTACCATATATTTTTATCAACTACTAATTTTACATTAAGACTCCATCAAGCTACCATTTCGTTACCAAAACCTCCATTCTGTCAATCAAGGTCGTTAAGTCGGACAGTCAACCCATCACGTGCATAAACAGTATCTGTGAACAGTGTCGTGAACAGTACGGTTAACCGTCTAACTTAACGACCTTGACTGGTAGAAGGGGGTTCTAATAACAAAAGGGTAATTTGATGGGGTCATAATGTAAAGTTAGTAGTTGATGGAGAAAATGGTCATCGCATGGTAGTAGTTCATAGGAAAAAGAATAATTTTTCCTAAAAATATATTAAAAACTATAGGACATTTTCTCGCAAAACGGTTGGCTTCAACAAAATCCCAATCAACTTATAGAGGAGTGAAAATTCCTAGCGATTTTCTCGGTTTTGACTGTTGACGAGTTATGATGTTGAGGTGGTACACCCCAATCAATTGAAGATAGTGAGAACACCACCCCAATCAATTGAACTTTGGGTTGGCGTTTATAGATGAGTTTGGAGCCAAGTTAGAAGTCGTAGATTTCAACATTAACCTGACAGTTGGTTTGGGAAACAAGCTACGCCTATGTATCGTCTTTTATCTATCCTGAATACGATCAATTAAAAAAGAAGATCCTAGGAATAGGATGATGATGATGGAAGAAAGAGAGAGATTGAAATCCGTTGTTTAGAAGATCAGAGATGGGTTTGGAATTGGAGGAAATGTATAATATATGTTGAATGGTGTGAGAGATGGGCGGCGGGTTTTGTCACATTACCAATTTACATGCTGACCATTTGTTTTTTAACTTTGACTGAGAAAGGTGACATTGATTTGGACCATAAGTCCCCCACTAGAAAGTTCGCAATAAAATGGCCGAAGGTGACGTTACGAAAAACACACCATCGAGGAATTTTGGCCCCTTTCGATTGGAATTTGTGATTTAAATTCTTTTAAGAGAAATGTGAAAAAGGTTGTTTGGTAATATATATATATATATATATATATATATATATAATGGCTTCTTTTTTGGAGAAATAAAAAAAATGATAGGAATGTTTTGCCAAATACACAAAGATCTATCATTTCTAATACTTTGCTAAATTATTATTTGTTTCAAAAGTTTAAATTGATATTATATTAAATTACTACTTGTCTCAAAAGTTTAATAAATAAAATGACAAAGGCCAATGGTCATGCCTCATTTTAATTATTATTATTATTAATATATATAATATATTATAAAATCAGTTATTGGACACTCAATTATTAACTACTTTTGTCAATCCATATAAACAATTAATAACGGCAACTAGCTTAAGTAGTTATCTAATTATTTAGCTGTGATTATTTTCGGTTAAACCGTTAACAATTTTTAACCGTTATTAATGGTTTATTTTTTATTTCAATCCATATATAATTTTTTTTTTTTTTAAAAAAAAAAAAATGCAACAATTACTTACCTTACCACATGCCTAGAGTCGGACCACTCTCGGATTTTTTTTTTTTTTGACATGTCCACACAAGGGAAGGGGGATGGGGGATTCGAACTAGTGACCTCCGCTTCATTAGACGTAGTCCACAGTCGATTGAGCTACCCCTTAGAGACACCACTCCCGGATTTTCATGTTTTAGTCTTATTTAAAAATATATTTAAATCATATATAGAAAGGTTACCAGATTCCAACTAAGACCTGGCCCACCCGAGTTTCAAGCTGGTTCAACTAAGTTCGTCGACCCGGCTCACATAATTCAACCTAGTCCATTGTGTTTTCAGCCTGCTTCGGTCTAGTTTGTGACTTAGGCCACCAATTCAACTCAATCCATAGGGCCTTCAGATCAATCCGAACCATTTCACTACCTGGTTTGAAACTAGTCAACCCAGTCCACGGGTCAACTAAACCCAACCAGGCCCATTGGTCAACGGTCCAATCCATCACCCTTGCCACAAACAACCCCCATTGGCCGGCTACTATCCGACCAGTTGTCAGCCGCCCTTCGCCTTACTCTGGCAAACCTTCACCAACCTTCCACAGTCGCTACCTTTCTATTTTCAACGACCCTCTGACATTCTAGTCACCGCCTCGGGTATGTTAAAGATTAAGTGATTAAATTTATCTTTTCTTATCACCTTAAGTTTTTAGGATAAATGATGTTTTAACATGGTATCAGGTGTTTGAGCCCACACATAAGGGGAAGTGTTAAAGATTAAGTAAGGATGGGCAGATTAACTGTTTACTACCTACTGATTGCGACTCAACCAACATTAATCACCTACCGCCAAAAGTCGGTTGACAATCGGTTAAGAATTTTTTTATCGACGTCGGTTCGGTTCGGTTAATTGGTATAAATATTTTTTGTCGGTTAACCAAATTAGTCGATAATAAATATTTTTTTAGTAGAATGATGATTACGAGAGTATTAGCTAGTTTTTTTAGCAGAACATATTAGTTGGTGGATTCTAAGACCAATTTATTAGTAGAACATATGTATAGTGGATTCTTATTGTGTTAATTAATTTTAGCCTAAAAAAAAATTTGGGCCCTAATTAGAAAAGCCTACAGTTAACCGATTAACCAAATCGATTTTAACCGAAATATCCGTTCAACCCAAACTTTCGAAATAAATCATTATCGAAATGTAATCGGTGAATTAACTGATTTAACCAACAATTTTGGTTAACGGAACCGAAAATAGCTCTACCCAACCGAACCGAACCAATACCCACCCCTAAAATTAAGTGATTAAATTTACTTCTTTCTATCAGTTTAAGCTTACGGAAAAAGTAGTAGTTTAACACAACATTCTTCTATCAAGCTACTCTAGTGGCCCTCCAACGACATCCTACAGTAGTGGGTCGACCACCGCCTCCAACAATCTCTAGCCACTGTCTTTAACATCCTTTCAACCACCTCACCAGTAGCTTCCTTCATTCAGCAGCCTTCGACAAGTTGAGCTCACTTGCCTAACATTACTTGCATCACACTAGATCATTTCCCACAAGCTCACGGTTATATATATTTTAGGAGTATTTTTGTCTTTTCACTTTTTGAGTGAACAAAAATACCCTTATAATATAACTAACTGAATATTATCTAGTTGATATGAAGAGGATACTAATTCCCAGCTAACAAACAACTTTACTTGCAGATCATGATGAGTTTCATTAATGGTTTAGCGCTCATGCCCGAGAGGATCCTAATTCCAAGCTCACAATCAACTTTATTTGTGGATCATGATGAGTTTCATTAATGGTTTAGCGCTCACGCCCATATTTTTAGTGTTGTCCGCACTAGATCCAGTTCGACCAAAAAAAAAAAAAAAAAAGGTTGGCTTAAACATTCCTATCTTTTTCCACTCTTTTGAGTGCTTACAAGTTATGGTGTTGACGTGGAACCAATCTATATAAGGCTGTAAGAGACGAGAGCATTCTTCTCCCCCCCACCAAGAGCTCGACACCAGTCAATTGAACTTCAGTCCGAGCACTGTATATAGAGTTTGCCAAGTTTGACCGGCCAATTGAATTTTTCAAATTAACATAAGGGTAAGGAAGAGGAGCAGTAATTCTAAACTAGCCTCATTAGTTCATGGAAATTTAGTTTGAAAAACAGCAAACAGTTCAACTGAAAGGAGAAAAATAAGTAGACTAATCAGATTGCAGCTGTCATACAATTCCCCTATACGTGATTTATTTGTTAAGTTCTATTCATATGAGCATTAGAAAAAAAAAAAAAACAATCTAACTAAGAAAGTGAGAAGAGAACAGAGCACACATACCCTGTTTTGGACATGTAAAGGATTGCACTTGATCACGGCAAAAGCATACAAACGCTCGCGTGGAGTTAGAACCGCATACCCCCCCAGTTTCCTTACACCCCCTACAGAGATTATCGAATCTATTGTTGTATTCCACCTCAAAACCTTTATCCATTGCTTGTTGAACTGCCGGGGCTCCACCCTGAGGGTCTTCAAGAAGAGCTCTAGCACTACTCCGGAGAATCGGAACATTGATACTGCTGTCGCAATCCCTTACAAGTTGTTCATGTAATTGGACGCTCGAGGGGGATTCGTCTACCAAGTAATAAGAAATATTAATTTTCCCATCACTAACTCCTTGGCTGCAATTAAATCTATTTGGGATGTCTTGAAGAACAGGACAGCCGTAGAATATAGTTATGTTTTGAACGTTCGAACGGTAATCAAACAAAGTTAAATTCAAAGAGGTATTTAGGAGCTTTGGAGCACAAGGGCCATCCCAGAGGTCCGACCTTGCAATGGTAAAGCTCCGAGAAGATGTGTTGATGTTTAGCACGCGGAAGTCTAGTGCGTCAAATCCGAGAACTGGGTATTCATTGTTGGCGCACGTGAGCTCGTGGTCTTCATCGCCGCAATATTCAGGTCGGGTACCTCCCCAGAAAGGGAACGGAATGTTGACGCCTCCACAGGCATAGTTACGGTTGCACACCACAAAAGGATCATCTTCGTTGCAGTAAGATGGCGGTAGTATTGTGAAGAAGAAGGAGAGGAATAGGATGATGATGAGGATGGAAGAAAGAGAGAGATTGAAATCCATTGTTTCAAAAATCACTGAGAAAAATTAAAGAATGATGAGGTGAGAGATGGGTTTGGAGGTAATGTATAGGACGCAGCAGCAGCATAATGTTGATTATTTGTTTGAACTTTGACGGAGAAAGGTATGATTGTTAGACTTCTCGCATCAGACTTCGTAAGAAAATTTGGCTCATTTATCCAAGGATACAAATTTTTTACTCAGTAGATTGTAAGAATTTCTTTAATTCAGTTCCTAAAATTGTTATGCGTTTTTAAAGATATGTTAAAATAAATCTGGTTTTTATATGCTAAATTACACGTAACACTTTTAAAAACTGAATTAAACAACAATTTATTAAAAAAAAAAAAAAATCTGTCATTTATTAATGAACTTAGTCTGAGTCAAGTCTATCCAAAACCGAACCCAACCTTATTGATGAGGGGCACTATTTTTATATCGGTCTTAGAATCATGGAAATTAATTTACCTTTTGAAGATAGCATTAGTGCGGAGGAGGTCTCGAATGAATAGTTCAATCGATTAGAAATCACGCCTTATAAAGCAGAGATTGTTAATTCAAATCCCCTTCTTCACTTTTCTTCTCCTGGTTCATACATGTAAAAAAAAAAAAATTATTGCGGAGGAGAATCGTCAAAAGTCTTGGTGGAAATCTTGTGGTTGGTTACTGAGAAGAACCCATATGACTCCTCTACTCAGTACAGCCAATAAAGCTATGGTTCTGGAATCAGAAGTATCAACGAAACGTCCAAAGGGTCCAATTATCGCTTTCAAGCCTATCATCCCTTGGAGCCATATTTTTCTAGTCCTACCGGACCTACCCAGAGGAGGTGGAAAAATTAAAAGGCAAGGTCCTACTCCTTAATTGAGAGAAAATAAAAAGAAATGGAAGAATGCGTCGCACATCAGGGGCGGCCTACTCTCATTGGAGAAGACGAATTTTGTAAATGGAATGGCTACGCTAATAATTACAAAAATAGGAGTACACTACAATTTTTTAAACATTAGAATCAAAATTAAAAGAGAAGTCCAATTTCATAAGAGTAAAAATGTATTTTTTTCAAAAGAAGGATGACAGGGACTAACTATTTTGTCCAACTTTGAGCCAACTTTTGCCTTATTTTTTAATTTAAAAAAATAAAATAAAAATAAAAAATGAAAAAAATGTGTGAAGCAACAATATTTTTTTTGGTCCTTCTTTTATTTGATATTTAAAAAAAATAATAAAAAATGTCTTTTTCTTGGTCCTTCAATTTTTAACACGTCACCTTTTGGTGACGTGTCAAACTTGACACGTCACAAAAGTTTTGGTGACTTGTGAATAAAATGGCATGTCACCACTTTAGTGACGTGTCAATTTTCAGCACGTCACTAAAGTTTTTTTTTTTTTTTTAAAAAAAATATATTAAAATAATAATAATAACTTTTTTCCCATTTTTTTTTTCAATAACTTCATTATAAAAAAAATAATAATAATAACCAAAAAAAAAAAAAAAATTAATCAGAGTTTCAAATCCCAAATCCTCATACCTACAAATTTTGGATCATCAATACCAATTACACAACTCTCAGGAAAACAAAAGTGTTGAAAATAACAAAATGCTTTTTGACGTCATGACATTAGATATAAGAAAAACTATAATAATCATGATTATTGGGGGCTTGCAGTGCTTCGGAGTTCATCTCTAACAAGCCTCGCTTCTCCTTCCTGCATCACAGTTCCCACTTTCATTCAATTCAACTGTTTTTGCCTTCTAAAGCATAATATATATATATATATATATAGAATTAAGTATGACCGAGAATTTGTTTTGTCTTTTTTTTTATATTCCGACCAATTCAGGAGACCCAAACAGATCGAGCATAAAGACCAAATATTTCCTATTTGTGAACAAACAAATAGATCAAACCAACTTTCACAAAAAATATCCCATAAGCTCAATAACACTATCAAACAACGTCAAAAGCAGCAAACCCAATCCATAGAAGAACACAAGCTCAAATAAATTTACTATAAGAAAGACCTAATTGACCGGCAATATTGGAGCTTTAATCAATGGAATGGCCAGAGTGGGGCAGAGAATCAAGCAAAAATCAATGCATAAAATGAGAAAATTGGAGAGGGTGGAAGGGAGAGAAACCCAAGAGAGTGAAAGAGAACAAAAATCGACAATAGATCGAGGAGATTCACACCTTTAAGCAAGCCCACACGTTTTTAGGTACTCCAGCAGCGGAGGGTTGTTGTTCGGCGGTGACGTTCGGCAGAGGAGAGAGCGAGAGAGACCGCCGGAGAGGGAGAGGCAATGACGGAGAGGGAGAGACTGAGTTGAAGAACAGAAGAAAGGATGACGCCGTGCTGGGAGAAGAAGGGATCGAGGAAGAAAAAAAGATCGAAAAGCATCACGCGCGTGCGGCGTGTGCCCATGAATCCATTGGTGACGTGTGGGGGAATTAGCACGTGACGTGCTACAGTGGCGTCACAATATTAGACTAATTTAAATTTTTAATTTTTCCTAATAAACAGAATATTACAATTTTTATTAGTTAGTGACCTGCAAACATTTGACGCGTCACTAATGAAATTTTTTAAAAAATTAAAATTCATTTATTGACGTGTGAATGTTCACACGTCACTAAATTAGCACGTGACATGCTACAGTGGCGTCACCAAATTAGACTAATTTAAATTTTTAATTTTTCCTAACAAACAGAATATTACAATTTTTATTAGTTAGTGATGTGCCAACATTTGACGTGTCACTAATGAAATTTTTTAAAAAATTAAAATTCATTTATTGACGTGTGAATGTTCACACGTCGAGCTTCCAACGCCTCCTTCGCTTCGGTGTCCAACAAGCATGCGATTGGCTTTTCTTTCGGCTGCTGACTTCCGCCTAGTGTGCTCCTTTTTTTGTTTTTTCGGTTATTTTGTTTTTCCTTGTATTTTGGTTATATTGTGTTGTATTGTCTTGCTTTTTTTTTTTTTTTCATTTTCCTCTATTTTGCTTGTATTTCATGCTGCTTGTAATAAGGCTCTATCCTATCTTGATCTGCTCGCCTTATGATTTGGTCAAGACCCTTAGGGTTGTGGATGTGAACGGTATTCTAGCCTTCAGGTCTATGAGAATGAGTGTCGTCATGGAGTTTTTTTTAATCTTAGGGTCGAATAATAAGAGCTATCTATGCATTGAATTGTCTGCCTAGAGCAGATCTGCTGTTACAACTAAAGATTAGCTATGGGTTAGCGGATGTTTGGTGTCATAGTTTGGACTTCAATATAAGATCTGTTTGTTATTGCCCTCTATGATATGTAATCTTTTAGCTTCGGCTTGGATTTTGATTGTAAGAACTTTTATGCTCTTCACTTTTCTATAAATGAGATCAGATTGATTTTTCAAAAAAAAACTTATATTTCCTATGCGTTCCTATCAATTCGCAAAGCAACAAACCTTACGTTTTGGTAATTTTTGGAGATTCTGAAATGAGTTCCTATATATATCGGTTAAACTAAGCTTCATAAAAAAGCTTCAATACTCACTTTGGTGTTTCATGTTTGTGTAATCAACTAAAATTATGGTAAATTTTAAGTGCTTTTGATATTGTATAGGGCTTTCCTATTAGTTTTAATTTATTATACAATCATTTAGTACAACTACTTACATGAAAGTCTGTAGCAAATTAACAAGACTCACATCATTGTAAATTTAGGCTGAAAGCTATAACGACATATATTATGATATAGCCTAGCTTAGCAATCAAATGTAGTTGTCTTTAATAGTAAATGCGCATATTAGCATCAAAGAATCACCTGCGATGTCTCTGTTGTAGTTGAAAGATCTGCCGGTGATCTTGGTGGGGAAGAGAAGAAAGGCTTGGGTGGGATTTGTAAGGAATCGAGGCTTCCTTCTAGCATGTTCACAACTTTACTCATTGGTGGTCGGTTTAAGGGGTCAGTTTGTATGCACCACAAACTCACTATTATCATCTTCCTTGCTCTTTCTTGATCCTCTTCATTCATAACGCCCTCCAATCCAAGTTCTTCATCTAGTTCAAGACGCTTGTAAATCCAATGTGGAAAAAATAATTCACTACTATGATCAACCCTGATATCAATATTCTTTCTCCCCCCAACCATTTCTAAAACCATCATTCCGTAGCTATAAACATCTGACTTATGAGAAACCCCCCCAATATTTCTACAAACTAGTTCTGGAGCTACATATCCTATAGTTCCTCTTGCACCCAACATGGATATGATACTCTCTTCCTTTGAGCATATTTTTGCAAGGCCAAAATCAGAAATTTTTGGGCAAAAATTCTCATCCAAAAGAATGTTATGAGGTTTTATGTCAAAATGCAAGATTCGTGTATTGCAACCTCTATGTAAGTACTCTAGTCCACGAGCAATGCCAAGTGCAATCTTGTATATAGTCTCCCATTCCAAGTGACAATTAGCCTTGGAGCGATTTTCTTTGTATATGAACTTCTCGAGAGAGCCGTTAGGCATAAACTCATAGATAAGAGTTCTTTTAGAACCCTCAAAGCAAAAACCCATAAGAGTGACAATGTTGACATGCGAGGTCCTACTAATGCTTGCAACCTCGTTAATGAATTCCTCTCCATTACCTTTTGATTCTTTCAAAACCTTCACTGCCACAAGAGAACCATCTTGTAACTTTCCCTTGTAGACACCACCAAAGCCCCCTTCACCTAATTTATCTATGAAGAAGTTGGTCATTTTCTTGATATCTGAATAATTGTATCTTCTAATGGCAAGAGGTTCATTGTTTCTTAAAAAGGCCTCGACACTTTTGTGGGTTTCACTTTCCTTCTTCCAAAAACAAATAATTTTATTTGATGAGAGCTTTCTCTTGAAGCAGCATATTGTAACCATCAAAACTCCAATTCCAGCTGATAAAGTGACTGTAATCAATTAATAGAAAATTATAAAATTACGTGGTGCATAAACCAAAGTAATTCAAAATAGATATTAAGGGTGTTCTGAACCTTGATAAAATCACATATTCTTGCCTTGGCACCAACTAATAAAGAAGAAGAAAATTATAAGGATGATCTATTGCAAGAGCATAATAAGAGAGTAACTTTTGATTGATACGCTGGCAGTGGACCTACGAGGAAAATCATAAATTATGAAAATTTATCTATTGCAAGTCGTAGGGACAAAAAAACAAAAAAATAAAAAAATAAAAAAAATCATAAGACGGCTCAATATAAGTTAAAAGCTGAGTCAAAAGGTTAATATAAGAGAGTTTTAATTTTAATATAGAAATATAATAATTCTTTTATTGCATTAAATAATACTTCAAGTTGGTGCCAATGCAGTGCTATCATTGCATGAAATAATACTCAAGGATTTGATAAATAGCCACACCCCACGGAAGGGGTGAAAAGGGAGCTGCTATTTATGTGTTGAAGAAATGATAGATCATCTCATATGCAATCATTCATATAAGCTATTCAAGCAAGCACCTTAACATCAATATCAACAAGAAATTCAGTTGAAGAGTATCTTACCTAATACTATTACCATTACTTTCCAGCTGCGCTTACCTGCATCATTGTGAAGTTGTAGAGAAATATTAGTTTTAGTTGAAATAATAAAACATTTAACTAAAAGACGAACATATATAGCCAAATTGACATGCTTTTGTGTGATTATACATGTGTGAGGATGAGTGATTAATATAGCACGATTGCGTCTAAACACATAGGCCTAAACTTTTGTGTTGAGTGCTGTCTCAACATGTTATAATATGAGTTTCTAAAAAAACACTCCTCGAAATATCAATTTCCTTAACAAGTGGTATCAGAACTGATGGAACAATGACAAAAGTGTGTGACTTGGGCAAAACCGACATAGCTTACAACCACACATGAGGAGGAGATTGTTGAGTATACATGTGTGAGTATAACATTGGAAAGTCGTAAGAAGTGTAAGTGATTAATATAGCATAGTTGGGTCCAAACTGATAAGGTAAAGCTTTTTGGGTTGAGTGCTATTTCAACATACTATATTATTGACTCACTAAAATACTGTCAAAAGTATGAATCTCCTTAATAGATCGAAATCTCAATGGTATTTAACAAAGATTGTGAAGATAACTCCACATATATCTAATAGACGAAAGTTAATTCTACTCCAAATAACCTAAAGGGAGCTTAATGTAAATCAGCTACACTAGTACTGGCATTGTGAAACATTCTCAAGTAGTAGCATTCTCTTAGCAGTCAAAAGACAATGACAATGCTACTAATTGAGAATGCAAAGTAGCATTTATTTTGTTGTCTAGTAAAAGACGTTTATTTATAAAAAATAAAAAGTAAAAAGGGAAAAAGAAAATATAGGGCCAATTTATATTTTATGACTAGATTAAGTTTTCTTGGTATATAAGGTGAAGAAAAGACTTACAACTTACCAATGGGCCAGAATAACATACTATTTTCGAAAATCACGATCTCATACTATTTTAAGATATATAGAATTTGTTTCATAAGATAATTTAACATAATTTTATGGAACAAGTATTTAGGGAGTGTTTGGCAAACCCTTTTCCACCATTTTCCCTTTGTTATTGTTGCTCACGTCAGCAGGCAAACATGTTCGTCTATCTCCTTCATTTTTCAAATACTCAAAGAATCTAGTTGCAGATTAGTTTGCACATTGCGGCGTAAGTCCAGACTCATCTCTCTAATTCAAAATTTTTTCTAATGGGTAGGGCCAAATAAGTTTACAATCAAAATATACCTTTTAAAATAAATTCTTACGGATTTGGGGGGGCCTTGGCCTATACTGGCCACCCCTAGCTCGAATTGACGTGAAAAAAAAAAAAGGGTAAAAAAGTTTAGTATGAAAAAGTATATATATATATATGTACATATATTGTCAGGATTTTTTAATTTGAATAGTAGTAAAAAGTAAATTATGAGATATAAAAAATAAAAATGCGAGAATATTTTTATTTTGATTTTTTTTTGAGAAAATAAAGTGTTTATAATAGTGTTGAAGGGAGGAAAATGAGTTGCCAAACAGTTGTTATTAGCTTATTAATTTTTAGTTTGATCTAAGACCCGTCATACTAAGTGTGTGCATTTTAATTGTAATTTTTGACCCGAACTAGAGAACAAATATCCTTACATAATTTGGGTTGGCTTCAACAAACTCCCAATCAATATTATATATATAGAGGCGTGAAAATTCGTAGTGATTTCCTCGGTTTTGACTATTGACAAGTTATGGTGTTGACGTGGTTAAGCAACCTATCTCAGATAGTGAGAGCATTCTTCTAAATTAATTGAACTTTGGGTTGGCGTTCACCAGAGTCGTCTGATTAGTGTACATATATAGATCAGTTTGCAGCCAAGTTTGACAGGTCAATTGAACTTGCAACCTTTTTAATTTACACAATATTAAGGAAATTAGATAATTAAGGGGAGAAATTACACTATTCAGAAAATTCATCTCTCGCTTTTCGGGTGATGTGGGATAAGCCCTAGTGTCATTGTTAGTCCAGTTTATAAACCATCTTTGATGCATATTTAGCTCTATTGTTATTTCTCCCATTATCTTTTATCTATCCTGTACTGTAGGATCAATTAATGAATGTTTGGTAGAATATATGCCATGGTAGTAAATTAATTATCTTTTTAACTGGTGCAAGGCTAGAACGTCATTAATTAATTCAACCCAAATTAGTTGAAACTAGGAAACAGGTAAAGTGAAAAGAGAAAAATAAGTGGGCTAATGTTGAGATTGCAGCAGCTGTCACACAATTATCCTATTTTTGAAGTTGTATTGATATGAGCATTAGAAAAAACATAAATCAATTGTCCTTCGTCTTCCAAATTGAATGAACAACATCACATGCATATATATATGGTTCAGCCTAGCTAAGCCATCCAATTAAGAAAGTGAGAAGAGAAGAGAACAGAGCATGCTTACTGGGCTTTGGACACATATAAGGTTGCACTTCGTCACGGCAATAGCAGACAAACGCCCCCGTGGAGTTGGAACCGCATACCCCACCTGAATCCTTACACACCCCACAGACACTCGCCAATCCATTGTTGTAATCCACCTCAAAACCTTCATCCATTGCCTTTTCAACAGCCGGGGCTCCACCCCGAGTGTCTTCAAGAAGAGCAAGAGCACTACTCCGGAGAATCGGAACCATGATATTGTTGTCGCACCTATTAAATTGTGGATATAATTGGCGGCTCCAGGGATGTTCGTCTACCAAGTAATAAGCATATATGTTCCCATCACTAACTCCATGGCTGCAATTAAATCTATATGGGATGTCTGGAACATCAGGGCAGCCGTAGAATATAGTTATGTTTTGATCGGTTGAAGCGTAGTCAAACAAATCGTAATTCAAGATGGTATCTTGGTACTTTGGAGCACAAGGATCAACCAAGAGGTCCGACCTTGCAATGGTAAAGGTTGGAGAAGATGTGTTGATGTTTAGCACGCGGAAGTCTAGACCTTCAAATCCCATAACCGGGTATTGATCAGTTTCGAGGCATGTGAGCTCGTGCCCTGGATGACCGCAATAATCAGGTCGGGTACCTCCCCAGAAAGGGAACGTAATGTTGACGCCACCACAGGCATGCGTACGGTTGCAGACCTCAAAAGGATCATCTTCGACGTCGCAGTAAGACGGCGGCAGTATTGTTAAGAAGAAGGAGAGGAATAGGATGATGATGATGGAAGAAAGAGAGAGATTGAAATCCATTGTTTAGAAGACCAAGTGATCAGAGATGGGTTTGGAGGCAATATTGTATAATATATGTTGAATGGTGTAAGAGATGGGCGGGTTTTGTCACATTACCAATTTAGATGCTGACCATTTGTTTTTTAACTTTGACTGAGAAAGGTGACATTGACTTGGACCATAAGTCCCCCACTGGAAAGTTCGCAATAAAATGGCCGAAGGTGAGGTTACGAAAAACACACTAGCGTCCAATCCAGGAATTTTGGCCCCTTTCGAATTTTTTTTTTTAATATTAATAAAAAATGATTTATGTGATTTAAATTTTTTGTAAGAGAAATGTGAAAAGGGTTTTTTGGTAATAATAAAAAAAATTAAATATTTAAAAAAAAAAGATATTGGCTTATGTTTTTGGAGAAATAAAAAGATGAGAGGAATGTTTTGCCATGTACACTTTTCTCACCTCACGTGTACGCTCAAATTTTTTTTTGGTGAGACTCAACACTTGAAATATTTTAAATAAATGAGTGAATAATAGAGTCAATATTTTAATTCAAGACATTTGGTTCTGATATCATGAAAAAAGAAAATAATATTGAAATAAAAATAAAATAGAGACAAATGATTTTTGCTTAAACTTTTGAGATAAATGGTGATTTAACATTTTTATTAAAACGGCAAGGGCCAGTGGCCCTAACACATTTTAATTATTATTATTATTAATATATATAATATATTATAAAATCGGTTATTGGATACTCAATTATTAACTGCTTTTGTCAATCTGTATAAACAATAACCGCAACTAGCTTAAGTGATTATCTAATTATTTAGCTGTGATTATTTTCGGTTAAACCGTTAACAATTTTTAACGGTTATTAGCGGTTTATTTTTTATTTCAATCACCATATAATTTTATTTTTTTTTTATTTTTTTTAAAAAAAGCGACAATTATTTACCTTACCACATGCCTAGAGTGAGACCACTCCCGGATTTTCATGTTTTAGGCATCGTTTGGTTTGCGGATTGTCTATTCCATTGAAAAAAGATTAGCTACCACTGGGATTAACTATCACTGGGAATAGATTAGCTAGTCTTATTCTTTTGTTTGGTTGTAACGCTGGAATAGACTACCTAATCTTATTCTTTCGTTTGATACAATGCAATCTGTTGGTTAATGGAATCGTATTGTGATCTTATTTCCTAAAATACCTTTATAATATAAATACAATTTATATTATTAAGGACTTTCATTTTTTTCTTTTTTTGAAACATAAACAACTTTACTATAATTTTTTTTTTTTTTTAGTTATGTCATGTATGTGGTTTTTTGTTTTTTTAAACAATTACGCAACAAATATATATACACGCTTGAAAACAGGTTGTACGCTTGAAACCTGTGTTCAAGCGTGTGTGTGTGTGTGTGTGTATATATATAATTGAATTAAAAATCAAATTGAGAAAGTATAGAGAAAGAGAGATGGAGAAACAGAATAAAAAAAATAAAAAAATAAACCCTAAATAAAATCAAAGAGAAACGATACAGAGAATCAAAAGAAATAAAAAATAATAATAATAATAATAATAAAAAAATAAATAAATAAAATAAAAACTGAGAAACAATACAGAGAAGAAAAAAAAATCCAAGAAACAGAGAGAATGAAATAACCAAGAAACAAAGAAAAAAAATCGAAGAGAAGAGCGGGGGAGAGAGATACCTTGCACAGAGAAGAGAGATCGTTGCTCTTTGAGAGATGGAGATTGTTTTGCAAAGTCTCTTTGAGAGACGTGGGTGCTAAAAGGGTGGGGTTGTTATGGGCAATTTATACGATAATTTTAATCCCACAGGAAATGATTAGTTAAGCCACTCGTTTTTCAGTGGCATAGCTAACACTGTGTGTATAGGATTAGTAATCCCATGGGAATAGACTATTCCCAGGAATAGAGTGTTACCAAATAAAGGATTAGGTATACCTAGTGTTAGCTAATCCAATCCAAGGGTCTAATCCGAGAACCAAACGGGGCCTTAGTCTTATTTAAATGATATATAGAAAGGAAAATGGAGCTTTTTCTTTGCTCTACCATTTATCCACGCGGCCCAAATCCGTTTCAAGCCTATCACCGCTTCGACCCATATTATTCTAATACTACCCATTTGACAAGTCGAGTCCAGGCCTGCCCAGAGGAGTTGAAAAAAGAAAACATGAGAGCACTCTTAACTCAATCATGCAAGCAAATTTGCCGTCGATTTTCACAAAAAACCAATCTCTTGAGAAACTATTTCCTTTATAAACCTTTTACTTTGAAAAAAAAATTTAAAAAAAAAAATCTCTTGAGAAAGTCCCATATGAGAAGAAAACGCTTAAATGTTTTAGTCACCTTCAAGGATAAATTGTTGATAGTTATGTTGAAGGGCTAATTTTGCAGCAAAAAGAGCTGCAAGTGCTTCACCATCATTTACGTACGTCACAAGCAAGACCCAAAGTGGCTTCAACGAAGCGAATGAACCCATCAGAGGAAGTAGCTATTGCTGCTAAGGTTGAGAGAGAATTTCTAATGCTTCCATCAAAGTTTACTTAATTTGATTTAGGGGGAATTGTTTTGAGAGAAGCAGAACATTGGGGGAGGAGTTGCTATGGATGATTGAGTTTTTAGTCTGCCAAATTTTGGTCAAGAATAAGGGAAGCAAAAATTTGGAAGTGGTGTTTGCAATTGGCCTCTATGTTGAGTGAAAAGTGGTGCTCTGCCACCTTGTGTTACGATCTGTTATCTACAATTTGTGGTGCACTAGAAATGAAATAAAACACTTTGGTCAACCCATTTCTGAGGAACAAATTTTGAGGAAAGTTCTCTGGGAAGTGAGAACAAGAATTGCTGGGAAGGGGAAGTTTCCTAAAACCAAAGAGAATTTGGTTTTAATTGCTCTGTGGAATTTACCTGCAGATTTATTCTTGTAATAGCTGCAATGTGTTAGAATATATTTGAATGACCTTAAAGTTATGGCTTTGATTATGATTGATGAAGATTAGATTAGCCTAATTTAGGGATTTGATTATGATTTGATCACCCTAAATTAGGAGATTTGATTAATATTACATTTATGTGTAAGCTCTATAAATAAAGCATTCTGTATTGTAAACAATTCATTAAATAAAAACATATGTAGTCCATAGGGCTTTATTTGTGGATATAGGTCATAGACCGAACCACGTAAAAATCTTTTGTCTCTTTTATTTTAATTCCGCTATTATTTTATTTTTTCATTTGATTATGAATTTCTTCATGGTATCAGAGCCACCGGCTTACGCCAGTATTGATCCAAATGGTCCTGTGAATTTTATTTTGGTTTATTATATTGTCTTGTTCTTGATAGTCAATATTTTGCAAATCTCTTCGCCATAAATCTTGCATCATATTTGACGGAAAAAAAAAATGGAGGTTTCCTCCGTGTGTTTTCACAGCCTTGGTCGTGATCACCCTAAATTAGGCTAATCTAATCTTCATCAATCATAATCAAAGCCATAACTTTATGATCATTCAAATATATTCAAACACAATGCTAGTGTGGTTTGTAGTTAGGCCCTTGTGAGGGCTTCTTTGTTTGTGAGGCTTGGTGGTTTTTCGTAGTTTGGTTTTTTGTTTGCTGTCTGTATTTTCATCTTCAGACTGTTTTCTGGTTTTAGTTGGTTGGGGTAGGCCTCTGTGAGGTCGAGTTTTCAGCCTTTTGGAAAAAGGCTTGTATTTGATGTTACTTTGTTGATTGGTTTGTTTGCTAATAAAGTCTCTTATTCATTTAAAAAAATAAAAAATAAAAGTCTAATAATAAATTTAATCCAATCAATTATAGAAAGATCTTCAGAACTCAAAGTGTCCAAAGACCAATGGGATATACAATCCTTCTCGAGATGGGGGTTTGGGTAGGAGGAGTGTATGAGGTTTTAAGTGAAGAAAATGGATCCAAAAAACAAAGTTAAGAAAAAAAATTATACATAAAAAACAAAAGAAAGCATAAATAAAAGTATTTCTTCCAAAAAAGGAGGAGAAAAGAGATGGTCTTCTCCCTTTTCCTCTCCCAAAAAACAGACCCACCAGGCCAATAGATAGAGTCGAGTGGATTTGTGAGTTCAGAGTGACTTCGAATTATTCCTCAAAAAAAATGCCTTTGGTATATCCCATTTGGATGATGCCATTGGCCTTTAGAAGTGATGGACAAACATTGAAGTCCAACCAACCCAACCCAGAGTTGGGGTCTATATTCTAACTTCATCAACTCAACATACGCCATCCAATCTCCTTTTTTCTCTTTTGTTTTCCTCTTTTTGTGTCCCATTTTTGTTACACGACTTGACCTTAAATTCTGCCTAAAGCAGGGCATCAAACCTCTTGCTGCTTGCCACTCAAATAATTGCCCCCTACTTAGATCATCTCCGGTAAAAGTAGGCAAAATAGTTACTGAAAAGTATAAATTTTTATCTTAACTATATATATACTCAGATTCTTTAGTTTCTTTAAAAATTATTTTGTGTGGGAGAGACTACGAAAGAAAGATGAGGAGAGAGATAGAGTAAAAGAAAGAAAGTGAGAGAGAGAGAAAAAAAAAATAATAAACAATGTTTATAGTGTGAATAATGAATATGTTAGTCAACCTATTTACTATTTACACCAGATGAAAAAAAAAAAAAAAGAAGTTAAGTTACATATTCGGCTGAAAACGAAAAGGCACTCATAATAGTCAAATTTGACTATCATTAGAAATTTGACTATTCTTTTGAAAATGCTCTGAGTAGGACCTTCCAGTACTTAAAAGTGCATTTAGTCTCACGATTTCGCATATTAAACATATATTTTTACACAAAATCGTAAAAATTGTCTTGTTTTAAGTGTAAACTTTTTTTAAAAAAATAGCGGTTTGAATGCAAATTGTGTATTTTTCAAATGCACAATTTCAAAATCCGAATAACAGTTTTACCAATGTTTAACTTAAATTTGATATCGTTATTTTTTAAAATTATATATTTTGAAACTACTAAACGAAAAGAACACTTCAACTTGGGTTACTAAAAAAGTACTATAAAGTTTTCATGGATTTTCTTAAATCAAATCAAATTATTAATTTTACTACTGCTAAAGCAAATCCCTTCAAATTTGTTAGTGAATATTCCATAAGAGATCTTATAGATATCTTAAATTTTTAATATAACAGTAAAAGCAAACAAATGTTTTATAACTAAGCTATACTTGGGTGGGATTTGTATGGAATCGAGGCTTCCTTCTAGCATATTCACAACTTTACTCATTGGTGGTCAATTTGAGGGGTCCGTCTGTATGCACCACAAATTCACTGTTACCATCTTCCTGGCTCTTTCTTGATCCTCTTCATTCATAAGGCCCTCCAATCCTAGTTCTTCATCTAGTTCAAGACGCTTGTAAATCCAATGTGGAAAAAACAATTCACTACTACGATCAACCCCGATATCAATATTCTTTCTCCCCCCAACCATTTCTGATACTTCCTCTTGCACCCAACATGGATATGATACTCTCTTCCTTAGAGAATACTTTTGCAAGGCCAAAATCAGAAATTTTTGGGCAAAAATTCTCATCCAAAAGAATGTTATGAGGTTTTATGTCAAAATGCAAGATTCGTGTATTGGAACCTCTATGTAAGTACTCTAGTCCACGAGCAATGCCAAGTGCAATCTTGTATATAGTCTCCCATTCCAAGTGACAATTAGCCTTGGAGTGATTTTCTTTGTATATGAACTTCTCGAGAGATCCGTCAGGCTTAAACTCATAGATAAGAGTTCTTTTAGTACCCTCAAAGCAAAAGCCCATAAGAGTGACAATATTGACATGAGAGGTCCTACCAATGCTTGCAACCTCGTTAATGAATTCTTCTCCATTACCTTTTGATTCTTTCAAAACCTTCACTGCCATAAGAGAACCATCTTGCAACTTTCCCTTGTAGACACTACCAAAGCCCCCTTCGCCTAATATATCTCTAAAGAAGTTGGTCATTTTCTTGATATCTGAATAACTGTATCTTCTAATGGCAAGAGGTCCATTGTTCCTTAAAAAGGCCTATACACTCTTGTGGGTTTGACTTTCCTTCTTCCAAAAACAAATAAGTTTACTTGATGAGAACTTTTTTCTTGAAGTAGCATATTGTAACCATCAAAACTCCTATTCCAGCTGATAAAGTGACTATAATGAAATAACCATGCTTTCAAAGACTATGTCATCCATCTCCCGGGTACACTCTTTCCTTTATATAGACACATTGGGGACAATGTGTCATTTAAGTTTGGGGGTATGGGCACACATGTTGTTCACACACTTTGTCCCAATTTCATGTTATTTGTTTAGTGTGCTTATTTGTTTATTTGAAAGAAAAAAAAAAAAATTATGCATGTTCATGTTTGCCCTAAAATTTTAAGTTGATCTAAAAAGAATTATGGCTTAAATTCATCAGTGAACTTAAAATTTTGAACACATGATCTGATGAGTGAATCTATTAGTTTGGTTACTTGTTTAGGACAGTTGAAAAATCACATGTTTGATCTGATCACACAAGCACATTAGCACTTAATTTGTGAGGTATGACATGATGTCTGATATGTGTGCTTCTGTATCTTGAGTGAAATTGGATGGCTTATTAGATGAACACTGTGGCATATACATAAAATATATATATATATATATATAAATGAAATAAATGATCATTAATGGGCTTTTCACTGAGTATCTAGACCTCTTACCTCAAAGCATTAAGTGTTCACGCCAAAATGTGAAAATTTTGGATTTGATCAATGTTATTGTTAGTTTGGTTTTGTAGCCTTTTTGATTCGAGTTAATAGATTCTTAGGGGTATCTCTACACCTAATGCCCTAAAACCATCTGGTTTGGGAGTCATTGACTTAACACTCGTTACATGGGTCAATTAGAAAGCTTAAAGGAATAAAACATTGCACAACCTGACCAAAAAAAAAAAAAAAAAAGAGAAAAGAAGAAAATGAAATATGACATTGTTGTTCATTCTAATAGGGATTCTAGTGAATTTTGAGATATGGAGACATTACATATTTGAAAGATTTAGAAGCCTCATAATTTTGTGCTAATTCACCTTACATTGTTTTCAAACTTGTGGTGTTCAAGCATGTCCTTTGTAAGTAATTGAACTTTGAGAATCTAATCCATTGTGAAGATGGAGTTCATCTTTTTAAGCTTGCTTATGAATGAAAATCACGATCTTGAAGTGATACTTAATTTTTGGGGATAACATGAACTGTGCATGATGTTTGTGGGTAACATTTCTAAAAAACCCTCATGAGACTTCACTCGTCCTCTAGGGAATTCCTAGAGGTTTAAAAGGCTTGTTGCATATGCTAAATGCAATCGTACATTCCACGAAAGATGGATTTATCTTTTTGTTCTCTATTTTTCATTTTTTTGTTTTTGTTTTTAGTTTTGTATTGTTAAGGGACTAGTAATATGTAAGTTTGGGGGTGTGTTAAGTGCTAAAATATTCATATTTTCAGTCCTTAACTACTTACATGTTTTAATCAATTAGTTTTAGTTAATTAGGTCATTTTAGTTCTTTATTGTGTTTTCTTTGATTTTGTAGGTCATTGGAAGAAAAAGAAGAAATTTCAGAAGTTTTGGACTTGAAAATGAGCTATTTTGGATTTTGGAAGGCTCCGGTAGAGCGATCGATCGCAGGGGAGTTGTGATCAAGCGTACTACAGGCGAGGACCACAATGTGCAAGGCATCCACGATCGAGCACAAGCATCAAGAGGATCGATCACAGACCTACGATCGATCGCACAAGGGCTGCGATCGAGCGCACCCTTGCGTAATGGCCAAAACAGCCGCCAGCCCTGTCATGGAAAGAGCACCTTTAAGGTTTTGTAGCTTAGTGTGAACTAGGGCTAAAACCCTACGATTTTTAAGGGTTCTAGAGTATTCCTGAAGGCTTATAAATAGACCCTTAAGCCTCTAGAATATGTGTGCTTTTAAAGGAGAAGAATTGGAGCTCTTCAAGTTCAAGTTTCGGGTTTAGTCTTTTCGTTTCTTTTCTTTTATTTTATGAAGATGTTTAACATCAACTCTATGTGTAACTAATTTATTTAGTAGGGCTAGATTGAAGCCCTAGTTATGTTTAGTTGATATTCAATATTGGCGTCTTTGTAATGATCTTATTGTGATATCTAAATTGATTAATTCCTGTTTTTATGAATTCCTCATATGTGTGTGCCTGATCAACATGTGCATGTGGTATGAACTAGTTAGTTAAATCAATTTGGATGACCGAGTCCTGGGTTTAACATAAGTAACAAAAGTAATCCACACCGGGTTCTTGGGTTAATCAACATGGGGAACCGGGAGTATGCACCCATGCCCTACGCCTTATGTGTTTGTCGATTTCCACAGAATATATGTTTTCCTAAATAATAACTTGGTATACACCATGGTAAATCCTTTAGGAAAGAAAAGAGTTAGAGTATACACCCATGCCTAACTCGTTGCTTAAGAAAATCAATAGCTTAAGGAGTATACACCCATGCCTTTAGGTCGACAAACATTAGATATACATAACATGATCAAAACATTGGCATATTGACATATTAGCTAAATATAATTAGTGGTGGATATCAAAACCCTACCTTTTTATCATTATCAACTCAAATCCAATCTTTTGTTTTATTTTACTTTGGAAATCGATTTTAGACAAGATTCAGCAATCCTGTGGGAATGACCCCGTATTTGCACCATATACTACTATATTGACCTCGTGCAGTTGCAGGTAAAACATCCAATTATTTGCCTATTAATTTAGGTAGGTAATTGTGAACAACAGCTTCAAAGTTATTGTTGCTGATTTGAATAAGGGGGAAAATTTGGATGGGGAAAATTATGACATATGGCATCGAAAGATTCGATATGTTCTAAATGAACAAAAGGTCTTGGAGAACTTGTCCCATTCATTGACTGAGCCAATGCAAGAGGATACCGAACAAAACATAAGAGATTTTGTTGCTTTTAAAAACTGACACAAAAAGGATCAATCTATGCGCTTTACTATGTTAAGCAGCATGCACAATGATCTAATTGGTGAGTTCAAGGTATATCCAACAACTCAAGATATGTGGGAACTACTGAAGTTAAAGTATGGTGGCACTTCTGCCACTAGACTGCGTGGATTGACCATGAGGTTTGACTCCTACAAGATGCGCTCAGATCATACAATGAAGCTGCATCTCAAGGTGATGTCATCCATGATCCGCGAGCTCAAAGCAGCCGGAAACCAACTTACTGATGAGCAGCAGGTCTAAGCGGTGAATCGTTCACTACCAAGCTCCTGAGAAGCTATGAGCCAAAATCAGACGCACAATGAGAACGTTAAGACTTTTGATGATGTTTCGCGTCATTTGGAACTTGAAGCTGAGTGCCTAGAGGCTGCTAAGCACAATAGTTCCGCGTACTTGGCAAAGTCAAGTTCGCGCAGGGCATATAGGCCTAAGTGCAAGAACAATGACAAACATGGAGCAGCTGGACTAGGGCTCAAGAAGGCAAGGACTTACAACCGTAAGAGAGATAAACGCGCTGGTAAAAAAGACAAGCCTAAGTTGCTTTGCTTTAACTAGGGAAGGAAGGCCACTTCGCTCGTGAGTGCACTGAGCCGAAGAAGGTACTCTCTGACTTTTCTCGTTGTGTTTATGTATCTAGCCATGTTTTGGTTGCTCACTCCTCTCCTATGTGGACTGTAGATTCGACAGCAACCGAACATGTAGCTTGAGATTTGGTCGGATTTGTGGAGTATCATCGAGTTCCTGTTGGGAGTCGAGACATAAAGTGGGGAATGGAGCTAGCGTGGAGGTACTCGGTATTGGTACCTACAAGCTGGACTTGCGAGGTGGACCCACTCTATTACTCCATGATGTTTTATACGCTCCTGAGATTCGACGAAACTTGCTTTCTGTAGTTACATTGCTTAAATTTGGTTTTCGGTTTGTATTTGATAATGGTGTTTACATATATTTAGGAACAACATATTATGGGTGTGGTTTTATTTTAGACGGTTTTTTAATATTGGATTTGGATTATTCTAGTTATGATAAATTGTTTGCTTTATTGACATCTTCTGATAATGTTGATTCAATTAAATGGCATGCTAGGCATGGCCATATTGGGCAAGAAAGGATGACTAGATTAGCTAGAGAAAGCCTATTAGACAATCTCGCTAAAGCGTCTATGTCCACATGTGAACATTTGCTTATGGGAAAGTCAATTAGAAAACCGTTTGGAAAAGCCACTAGGGCATCTTTTCCATTGCAATTAGTCCATTCAGACATTTGTGGCCCAATGAATATGAGGGCAAGACATGAGGGGTTCGATTTCATCACATTTATAGATGATTTTTCGCGATACGGTCATGTTTATTTGATTTCCCATAAATCTAAAGCAATGGATTGTTTTAGATGATATATGAATATGGTTGAGAATCAATTAGACAAGAGTATTAAAGCTCCAAGAACTGATCATGGACGCGAATATCTTTCTAAGAAATTTAAAAGGCTTTATGATGACAAGGGAATAAAAAGGCAACTTACAATGCCAAGTACGCCAAAACAAAATGGCATGGCGGAAAAGAGAAATTGAACTCTACTAGAGATGGTTAGGTCAATGATGGCACAAGCTAACTTACCAATATCATATTGGGGGGATGCACTTTTGACTGCAGCCTACATTCTTAACCGAGTGCCGTCCAAATCAGTACCTTCTACTCCTTATGAGTTATGGACCGACAAGAAACCCAATTTGAGTTGCTTGTGGTCATAGGGCTCAACAGGATTTGTTCATGGCACTTCTCATAAGTATGGGAAATTAGGTCCTAGAGAAAAAAAAAAATGTAACTTTTTAAGATATTCAGAGCATTCCGAGGGCTACGTGTTGATATGAGAACAAACCGATGGAAGGGTGATTCAGATAAAATCACGAGGTGTGGATTTCATCGAGGATGAGTTTCAAACCAGAGGTGAGGTTGATAGAAATTTAGAGCTCTATAAGACTTTGGATCAAGAGGAAGGCGCTCTAAGTGGCCTAGTTGAGAATAAGGAAGAAATCCCTCAAACTCCTAGGGATAGTGGGAGCATACCACTAGTGGAGGATTCACAACAACCTCAACCGCGTAGAAGCAAACGTGAAAATCTTCCCCGTCGTCGTTTCAAGATTGAAGGGGAAGCTTTCATGATTGCTCTGCATGATGATGATGAGCCTAGGACAGTTTAAGAGGCTTTCTCATCGTCTGTAAAAGATGAGTGGATTAAAGCAATGAATGATGAGATTGAGACAATGAAGACTAACCAGGTCTGGGATTTAGTGAACTTACCTCCAGAGCGAAAGACCATTGGGAACAAATGGGTTCTTAAGGTCAAACACAAAGCGAACGATTCAATAGAAAGGAACAAAGCTCGCCTTGTGGCAAAAGGTTATACCCAACAAGAGGGTATAGATTATGAGGAAACCTTTTCACCAGTAGTAAGGTTTGCCTCAATTCGTCTTATTCTAGCCATAGCTGCTTATATGAATTTGGAACTCTAACAAATAGACGTTAAAGTAGCTTTTCTCAATGGAGAACAAGATGAGGAGATCTATATGGATCAACCAATTAGTTTTGTGGCCGATGGACAAGAGCGCAAAGTATGCAAGCTCAAACGGTCCATCTATGGCTTGAAGCAATCATCTAGACAGTGGTATCTTTGTAACACCCTGAAAATTAATTCACTGGTAATTAACTCCATGGTTCGTCTCCCAACCTTATTCCACTCCGAACAAGACTTAGGGACCTCTACTCCTCAAAAAGACAAAGGATATTAAGCAGTGAAAAATATTAAAGTTTTATAAACATCAATCATTACAACCAAAGCATCTACCAAAGACTTTCAAGTAGCGGAAATCATACTATACACATCATTGTTACAAAGGATTCATGCTATACTTAAATGTGCAAGCATGCATAAAAGCTCTAAGTCTACAACATAAATCAAAGTACTAGTTACCATGAACGCTTGCCTAAGCTTGCAATAAGTCCTCAAGCATCTCCCGGGTCGAATCTTCCAAGATAACTAGATGCTTCACGTTATCCATCTTCTACTAAGCTATCTATAACAGCATAATTGTACATATGGAGTTAAAAAAAGGGAAATAATACAAGGGTAAGTCCGACGACTTAGTAAGTATAAATGTACATGAGGTACCCGCTATTAGTTTGTGGATCCAGTTATTTATAAAGCGCATGCAACATTATGACATTTTATCATTGATGTGATATATGTATATATAATATAGGCGTATAATCATGAGTAACAGTAATAGTTCAACCGTATGGTCTACCCGAGATATTGCCCCTTCTCAACAGGGTTGACGCTGTCCCGAAAGACCTGTAGTACAACACCGTTACCTCGGATATTGCACGGCTACCGTACATAACACTAGCGACATGACCGAGTCCGACCTCGGGTGACCCACACTGCTAATGATGTCTGTCCTATAATGACCATCCATTGGGAATGGCTGCATCTTGGTCACGAAACCATTGGATCCAAAGCCCACACACACACACATTTGACCATAAAGTTAAACTCACCCAACTTGTAAGGCTCTTCTGTAAAATTTCATTAAGGCTCCATAACCTCGAATACTGAAAAAAAGACCTATCATTAGTTCTAAGTCCAAATCAAACGAACCTAGAACGTGAAAACAGGAACTGATGAATGACTGGCCAAAGTGGCGTTTCCCTAGAACGCTTCTGACCATATGTCCGGGCTCGAGGCCGTACGTCCGCTCAGAAAGTTTCAAGTAGAACCTCATTTGGTTCAACCGTCCTCCTATTCTCCCGAACTAATTTCTAAGGTTACCAAAAGGCTATCTAGGGTCTCCTAACTCAAAATGAAACCTCCATGCATACGAAATCATGTTAAACCAAGTCAAATGCTAACATTATCAAGATGTAAGACGCAACCTAGCTAGAACTAAAACTAGTGACTTAAGACAACATTTTAGCAACATAATGACGTAAAAACGAGCTAGGCTTAAGGGTATTACCTCCTTGAAGCGAAACTTTGAGAACCTCCTCTCCGATAGCTCTGAACTCACAAACCTCTCACAAAACACACTCACAAGGAGGAGTTTTTGCAGAGCCTGGGGGCGAGTTAGGCAATGAATAGGGCTTGTAAAATTGAAGGGGGTAAGGGGTATTTATAGTAGAGGGCGCTACCAACTTCACTGAAAAGTAGCGGATGTCCGGTACTATAGGGGCATACACCCGGTACTGTTTACACAGCAGTCCAAAGGCTGTAGCATACGATTTAGGTATTATCCAATGGGCATTCCAAAAGTAGTGTACGTCCCGTACTATTGGGGTGTACGTCCATGTACTATTTGCAGAGTACGTCGTACTATTGTCAGATTACGTTCGGTAGTCCCGCCGCGTACGTCAATAGGAGCGTACGTCCTCTACTACAGACAAGAGCGTTCGTCTAGCGTACGTCCGTTCCGAAAGTTTAAAATTCCCAAAATGCCCTTCTAACTTTTCCTAGTGACCCAAAGTCCATCTTAACCCTCTAACTAATCTATCTAAGCTTAGTTAATTATTTTGGTCACTACAATCTTAGATTCCATCGAGCTATCTTCTGAATGGGTTCATGATGATTGAAGAAGATCAGTGTGTTTATGTCAAACGTTTCAAGGGGAGTTTCATCATTTTGTCATTGTATATTGATGATATATTGTTGGCCGGAAATGATAAGGATATGATAGTCGCCAACAAAGGGTGGTTTTCCTCCAACTTTGAGATGAAGGACATGGGTGAGGCAGACTACATTCCGGGAATCAAGATCTTTAGGGATCGATCAAAGAAACTTCTAGGTTTGTCGCAACAAACCTATATAAAGAAGGTTCTTGAACGCTTTCAGATGTTTGATTGTAAACCCATTGACAATCCTATTGCTAAAGGTGAGAACTTGTGCCTAGAGATGTGTCCTAAGACTCAAGATGAGATAGAAAAGATGACCCGTGTTCCTTATGCTAACGCCATAGGTAGCTTGATGTATGCTATGATGTCTACTTGGCAAGACATATGCTATGCAGTTGGCTTGGTCAGTAGATTCCAATCTAACCCCAAACAAATCCATTGGCAAGCAGTCAAAAGGATATTAAGATACCTCAAAGGAACTGCAGATTATGTACTTTGCTATCAGGGTTCGAATTTGCGTCGTATTGGATATAGTGACGCCAATTGGGGTAGTGAACTAGATGAGCGAAAATTGACATCTGGATACGCTTTCTTGCTTAGTAATGGTGCCATCACTTGGAATAGCAAGAAACAATCCTGTATAGCATTATCGACCATGGAGGCCAACTATGTAACTTGTTTTGCAGCGGTTCAGGAAGCTATTTGGTTAAGGAGATTCCTTTAGCATCGTCAGCATCTTAATCATATATATATATATATATATGATTAAGTTTATTAATTAATTATTTTTTTTTAAGTATTATATATTTGTTTCAAATTTAATTTTTAGTTTAATTTTGTTGTCCGGGTGGATTGTTATGTACATGAATTGTATAAGTATCATATATAATGCTAGGTTAGACTATTTTATTGATGAACATGAATTGTTCAATTTTTTTAAGTGTCATATATAATATATGCTAGGCTAGGCTATTTTATTTATGAACATGAATTTTTTAATTTTTTTAAGTATCATATATAATGCAAGGCTAGGCAATTTTATTTATTAACGTGAATTGTTTAATTCTTTTAAGTGTCATATATAGTGCTAGGCTAGGCTATTTTATTTATGAACATGAATTGTTTAATTATTTGAAGTATCATATATAATGCTAGGCTGGGCTATTTTATTTATGAACATGAATTGTTTAATTTTTTTAAGTGTCATATATAATATATGCTAGGCTAGGCTATTTTATTTATGAACATGAATTGTTTAATTTTTTGGGTTAATAACTTTTTTGGTATCTCAGTTTTTACTCTTTTTTTTTTTTTTTCTCCCTAAGTTATAAAACGGGACAAATCTAGTACTCAACCTATAGGAAAAGACAAAATCAATACCTCTGTTAGTTCCGTTAGTCCCAATTAATGAAATTTTCACGTGTCACTCTCATAATATGTCACGTGTCCTAAAAATTAAAAAAATTAAATAATAATAAAATAAACTAGCCGGACAGTGGGCGTGCTCCGGCGTGAACCAGCCGGACGGCGCCACCGTGGCCATACGTGGGTCATTTTCTGCTTCTCCGCCTCTCTCTCTCTCGCCTCACTGTCTCTGTCCCTCTCCCAGCTCTCTCTCTCTCTTCCTTTAGGTAAGTTTGAGAGGAACCAGATGCTGAGGACATGTATGGTATTGATCTTGATCTGCCCTTACCGCAAGTGCAGACAATACCCAAACCGTAAGTTTGGATGAATCTTCTTCCTCATTCCTTGCTAGTGCAGACAATACCCAAACTAGCATTCCAACTCGGCCATCTGGGTTTGCAGAATCATTTTCGTAGAAGCTTTTGAAGAATCAAAAGTGCGCAGAATCATTTTCATTCTCATCCAAACAAGTACAAAACCAACCAACCAAACAACCCACAAATCTTTAACCACCATAAGTCAATTTTCCAAGAAAACCCAACATACTCTCAAATCTCAATTCAGCCACCTACCGAGAACTACCCAGAATTCAGCCATGGCAGAGAACATAAAATCAAAGCCAAAGTTTAATCAACAACCAACTCAATCTTCGATACCCATTCGGCCAAGAATACGCAGAAAATCAACAAAGCACCCAAAACACTAAGAAACAGAGCAAAATCAACCCCTTACAAACCCAAAACAAGGCAAATCCACCACAACCAAAACAGAACAATCGACCAACCGGCCAAAACACCACAAAAAAAAAAAAAAAATTGGACAAAACCCAACCCAGAAAATCAAACAAAAATAACCCAAAATCAAGCCTCAACTTCAATCAGCTAAGACCCGCCTGGGTTACCAGCGTGGATGAGAGAGAAAGAGGTGACCCACCGGTGTTTTCCATCCTATGTCAATCCAGTGGGGGTGGGTTTGGCCGGTTGGGTGATGGGTTTTCCGGTTGCGTTCACGGTATCCGGTGGCCGGCCGTCTCCCGTCGGTGAGGGGGAAAGGGAAGAGGGAAGAGGAAAGAGAGAGGAACAAAGATGAAGAAGGCAGCTCGTGTGTTTTTTATTTTTTTTATTTTTTTTTAGGTTTAGTTTTTATTATTATTATTTTTATTAAATTTTTTTTAGGACACATGGCATATTTTGGGAGTGACACATGGAAATTCTGTTAATTGGGACTAACGGAACTAACGGAAGTATTGATTTTGTCTTTTCTCATAGGTTGGGTACTAGATTTGTCCCGTTTTAAAACTTAAGGGGAAAAAAATAAAAAAATGAAAACTTAGGTACCAAAAAAGTTATTAACCCTAATTTTTTTAAGTGTCATATATAATGATATTGTTGATGTATAGTTGGATTTATTTGTGATAATGGAATATTTGTGATAATGGATAGTTGTTGTAATGGATTATTTGTTATAGTTGATGGGTAGATGGATTATTCGTAAAGAGTAATTCTAGAAAGCTTACTTGTATCCTACTAAGAATGATGTGGCTATTAAAATTACTATTGGACTTGTGATTGATCATTATTGAATTTTAATCAAATGGTAATTTTAATAGCCAAATATTCTTAGTAGGACATAAATAGGCTTTCTAGAATTACTCTAGATGTAAATGGTTAATGGATAGTTGTAATTGATGGATAGATGGATAGTTAGTGTAGTTGTAGTAGATGTGTAACTCATATATTAGGTAGTGCAACACCAAAATTTGGGTAAAATGCCCCGAAAATTTCAAAAATAAATATTAGGAGGAAATTTTTTTTTTCGAAATTACACAACTTAATGACGTGTCAAAATTACACATCACGAAGAAATGTGACTTGCCAATTTAAAATATGTCACTAATTAGTGACGTGCCAAGATTGGTATGTCGCCTTTAGGAGGGTGACGTGTGTAATTTCACACGTCACCAATTAGTGACATGTGATCAAATCCACACTTCACTAATTTCCGGTATAGACTACAAGTTTTTTTTACATGTCACCCACGTCGCTATTGACACGTCACCACACCATTAGTGACCTTTTCTTAACCTAAAAATGTTACTACTGGTAAGTCATTAAAATGCAACATTTTTGTAGTGACTCCTTATCACCGACTAAGACTCGCTAGGACACTAACTAGGATTCTAACTCTTTATAGAATTTAGAATTGCCTTTACGTGGAACACTAAAACAAAAGTTCCTTATTGAATTAAAAGACTACTGGGGAAACCCTTCTTATTGGCCTACTGCTCCTAAGTCACAAACGTATCAATCACCATCTCAGTTTATTAATTTTTTTTATCCGATAATACATTCGCACATTTCTTTGTTTTCTCTTCCCAATTGGGAACTGAAAAGGATAATTAAGACTTATAGAATTTGTTTCATTAAACATACCTTTATTGAACAAATATTTACTAGCTGTAATTTTCCACTTTTGAGCGAAATTTCGTTTCATAAAAAATAGGAAAAATTATCTTTTCTCCATGAACTATCACTCAATTACTATATATTTTCATCAACTACCAATTTTACATTACAACTCCATCAAATTACCATTTCATTATCAAAACCCCCATTTCGTCAGTCAAGGTCGTTAAGTCGGACGATCAACCCATCACGTGCATGAACAGTACCTGTGAACAATGTCGTGAATTGTACCTGTGAATAGTGTCATGAACAATACGGTTGACCGTCCAACTTAATAGCCTTGACTGACAGAATGGAGTTCTGGTAACGAAAGAGTAATTTAATAGGGTCATAATGTAAAGTTGGTAGTTGATAGGAAAAATGATCATCGCGTGATAGTTCATGGGAGAAAGAATAATTTCTCCTAAAAAATTATTAAAAACTATTGGACATTTTCTTGCAAAAGGATTGGCTTCAACAAAATCCCAATCAACTTCTAGAGGAGTGAAAATTCCTAACGAATTCTTCGGTTTTGACTGTTGAAGAGTTATGGTGCTGACGTGCTACCAAGTCAACCATGTCAATCAATTGAAGATAGTGAGAACACCACCCCAATCAATTGAAGTTTGGGTTGGCGTTTATAGATGAGTTTGGAGCCAAGTTTGAAGTTGTAGATTTCAACATTAACCTGACAGTTGGTTTGGGAAACAAGCTACGCCTATGTATCGTCTTTTATCTATCCTGAATACGATCAATTAAAAAAGAAGATCCTAGGAATGGGATGATGATGATGGAAGAAAGAGAGAGATTGAAATCCATTGTTTAGAAGATCAAGTGATGAGAGATGGGTTTGGAGGCAATATTGTATAATATATGTTGAATGGTGTGAGAGATCAGAGATGGGCGGGTTTTGTCATGTGGACCATTAGTTTTTAGTGGGACATAAGTAAGCCTTCTAGAATTACTCTAGATGTAAATGGTTAATAGATAGTTGTAGTTGATGGATAGATGGATAGTTAGTGTAGTTGTAGTAGATGTGTAACTCATATATTAGGTAGTGCAACACCAAAATTTGGGTAAAATGCCCCGAAAAATTTCAAAAATAAATATGGGGAGGAAAAATAATTTTCAAAATTACACGTCACAAAGAAATGTGACGTGCCAATTTAAAATATGTCACTAATTGGTGACGTGCCAAGATTGGCATGTCGCCTTTAGGAGGGTGACGTGTGTAATTTCACACGTCGCCAATTAGTGACATGTGATCAAATCTACACTTCACTAATTTTCAGTATAGACTACAAGTTTTTTTTACATGTCATCCACGTCGCTATTGACACGTTACCACACCATTAGTGACCTTTTCTTAGCCTAAAAATGTTACTACTGGTAAGTCATTAAAATGCAACATTTTTGTAGTGACTCCTTAGCACCGACTAAGACTCGCTAGGACACTACCTAGGATTCTATCTCTTTATAGAATTTAGAATTGCCTTTACGTGGAACACTAAAACAAAAGTTCCTCATTGAATTAAAAGACTACTGGGGAAACCCTTCTTATTGGCCTACTGCTCCTAAGTCACAAACGTATCAATCACCATCTCAGTTTATTAATTTTTTTTATCCGATAATACATTCGCAGATTTCTTTGTTTTCTCTTCTCAATTGGGAACTGAAAAGGATAATTAAGAGTTATAGAATTTGTTTCATTGAACATACTTTTATTGAACAAGTATTTACTAGCTGTAATTTTCCACTTTTGAGCGATAATTTCGTGTCATAAAAAATAAGAAAAATTATCTTTTCTCCATGAACTACCACTCAATTACTATATACTTTCATCAACTACCAATTTTACATTACAACTCCATCAAATTACCATTTCATTATCAAAACTCTCATTCCGTCAGTCAAGGTCGTTAAGTCGGACGGTTAACCCATCATGTGCATGAACAGTACCTATGAACAGTCGTGAACAGTATCGTGAACAATCACATGTGAACAGTGTCATGACCAGTGCCTTGACTGACAGAATGGAGTTCTGGTAACGAAAGGATAATTTAATAGGGTCATAATATAAAGTTGGTAGTTGATAGGAAAAATTATCATCGCGTGATAGTTCATGGGGGAAAGAATAATTTCTCCTAAAAAAATATTAAAAACTATTGGACATTTTCTTGCAAAAGGGTTGGCTTCAACAAAATCCCAATCAACTTATAGAGGAGTGAAAATTCCTAGCGATCTTCGGTTTTAACTGGTGACGAGTTATGGTGTTGACGTGCAACCAAGTCAACCATGTCAATCAATTGAAGATAGTGAGAACACGACCCCAATCAATTGAACTTTGGGTTGGCGTTTATAGATGAGTTTGGAGCCAAGTTTGAAGTTGTAGATTTCAACATTAACCTGACAGTTGGTTTGGGAAACAAGCTACGCCTATGTATCGTCTTTTATCTATCCTGAATACGATCAATTAAAAAAGAAGATCCTAGGAATGGGATGATGATGATGGAAGAAAGAGAGAGATTGAAATCCATTGTTTAGAAGATCAAGTGATGAGAGATGGGTTTGGAGGCAATATTGTATAATATATGTTGAATGGTGTGAGAGATCAGAGATGGGCGGGTTTTGTCATGTGGACCATTAGTTTTAACTTTGACTGAGAAAGGTGACATTGACTTGGACCGTAAGCCCCCCACTAGAAAGTTCGCAATAAAATGGCCGAAGGTGAGGTTACGAAAAACACACTAGAGTCCAATCCAGGAATTTTGGCCCCTTTCGAATTTTTTATTTTAATGTTAATAAAAAGTAATTTATGTGATTTAATTTTTTTTTTTAAGAGAAATGTGAAAAAGGTTGTTTGCTAATAGTTGAGGCCGAACCCGTGTAGGCATAAACTTTTTTTGTAATATGAGAGGTCAAACACCTAAAATATTTTAATTAAATAGAGATGAATGATTGAGTCAATGTTTGAACTCGGAACCTTTACTTATGAAAAAAAGAAAATAATATTAAAATAAAAATAAAATAGAAACAAATGATTTTTATGTAGAATATTTAATTAAAATAGTGGGTGAATTTGACAGAGTTAAGGTTTGAACCAAAACTTTTGACTTTAATACCATATTAAATTACCATTTATCTCAAAAGATTAATAAATAATGATTTAACATTTTTATTAAAATGGCAAGGGTCAATGCCCAATGGTCACGGCACAATTTAATTATTATTATTTTTAATATATATAATATATTATAAAATCGGTTATTGAATACTTAATTATTAATTGCTTTTGTCAATCCGTATAAATTAACAGTAACGGCAACTAGCTTAAGTAGTTATCTAATTATTATTATTATTTTTTTTTTTTTTGTGAAATTAGTTATCTAATTATTTAGCTGTCATTATTTTCGGTTAAACCGTTAACAATTTTAACGGTTATTAGCAGTTTATTTTTTATTTCAATCACCATATAATTTTTATTTATTTTTTATTTTTTTAAAAAAGCGACAATTATTTACCTTCACATGCCTAGAGTGAGACCACTCCCGGATTTTCATGTTTTAGTCTTATTTAAATGATATTAAAATGGAGCTTTTTCTTTGCTCTACCATTTATCCACGCGGCCCAAATCCCTTTCAAGCCTGTCATCCTTTCCCCTTCGACCCATATTATTCTAATCCTACCCATTTTACTAGTCGAGTCCAGGCCTGCCCAGAGGAGTTGAAAAACGAAAACATGAGAGCACTCTTAACTCGATCATGCAAGCAAATTTGCCGTCGATTTGCACAAAAAACCAATCTCTTGAGAAACTATTTGCTTTATAAATCTTTTACTTTGAAAGAAAAAAAACTCTTGAGAAAGTCCCATATGAAGAGAAAACGCTTAAATGTTTTAGTCACCTTCAAGGATAAATTGTTGATAGTTATGTTGAAGGGCTAACTTTGCATCAAAAAGAGCTGCAAGTGCTTCACCATCATTAAAGTGCGTCACAAGCAAGACCCAAAGTGGCTTCAGTGAAGAGCATGAACCCATCAGAGGAAGTAGCTATTGCTGCTAAGGTTGAGAGAGAATTCCTAATGCTTGCATCAAAGTTTACTTAATTTGATTTAGGGGGAATTGTTTTGAGAGAAGCAGAACATTGGGGGAGGAGTTGTTATGGATGACTGAGTTTTTAGTCTGCCAAATTTTGGTCAAGATTAAGGGAGGCAAAAAGTTGGAAGTGGTGTTTGCAATTGGCCTCTATGTTGAGTGAAAAATAAGGTCTAATTATAAATTTAATCCAATCAATTATAGAAAGATCTTCAAAACTCAAAGTGTCCAAAGACCAAGGGGGATAACTTCCAAATAACACACAAAAAAAAAAAAAAAAACAAAACAAAACAAAACAAAAAACAAAAAACAAAAAAACAAAAAAACAAAAAACAAAAAAAATGGCAAGTTAGAAAGAGATGTTCATAAGTTTTTGGAGAGGACAGAGAGTTTTGGTCTTCCCCAAGGCTAAAATTGATCCTTTGATGAATTTTGAGTTTCCAAAAAATGTATATATATATATCCAATCCTTCTCGAGATGGAGGTTTGGGTAGGAGGAGCGTATGAGATTTTAAGTGAAGAAAATGGATCCAAAAAGGAAGCTAAGAAAAAATTATACATAAAAAAAAAAGGGGGGGATAATTACCTTTTCCCCTATCAATTATAAAGTATTGTCACTTTGTTCCCATGAACTGACAACCCTACTATGGGCAAAAATGGGATAAAAAATTTCAAGATGGCATCTGAGAAGCACGTGACAGATTGACCGTCTGAGTTAACGCCTTTGACTGACGGAATGGACTTTTGGGCACAAAATAGTAGTTTAATAGGGACGGGCAGTAAAGTTGTCAGTTATTGGGGGTAAAATGACAATGCGTTGTAATTTATGGGAAAAAAATAATTACCAAAAAAAAAAAAAAAAGGCACAAATAAAAGTATTTCTTTCAAAAAAGTGGAGAAAAGAGATGGTCTTTCTCCCTTTTCCTCTCCCAAAATACAGTCCCACCAGGCTAATCGATAAGAAATAGTAAAATTAATTATTTAATTAATATTTTAACTATTTCTTCACGTATAGCCCAAACTTCTCTTGAATAAAAGAGATGAATTATAAAGATAGAGTATAAACTTAAACTATTACTCTTAATATTCTAACAATTACAACCTACATTGTCCCTTGATGGTGGTTAAAATCTATATATTTTTCATATTACATTGATACTAAAATATTCTCCATTTAGGGTTGATTGTAATCAAATCTTAGAGATTTCATACCATATTTTATATTCTCCCACCTAACATAGTTTTTTCATAAACAGAGAGAGCTTTCTACTGTAAACATCATTCAAGTTAATGAGAATACAATGTGTTAAAAATAGTAAAGATAAAACAGAAATTGAAATGCTCATAAAGTGTGTTACAATGTTGTTTTCCTCATAAGGGTTACAACAAATATTTTTCCAAGATACAATGGAGCCCATAAATCATCTATTGTTTAGTTGCATTTTTCACAAACTAAACTAAACCCGAACGCCTTCAGATTTGTTATTATATCAAGAGATAGAGACTCAAATTTAAAATACAGAAGGTGTTTGAGAGAAAACAGAAGAAGAGAGAATTTTCTGTGTTGAAAAACTAGACTGTATTGAACTATTTGTAATTTAGTAGTGTTAAAGATAACAGTTATTTATGTATGTTCACTAACGTCACTTAATTTTGAAATTAACAATAATAAACTGTAAATCCAATAGTCGTATAACGTTAATCTAATAGTCATAAACTACTAACTAACATTAACAAATCTTGTTTTAATTTTCATTATATTTGATCATCACATTTCCACAAATACTTAATTCTAACCATTAGAGTAAAATACTATCGAGGATGATTCAGTTATAACCGTTAGATCGTAATTGTTAGTAACGATTACTTAAACTTAACTATTAGATTAAACTTAATTTGGTCTCACAATTGACTTTATTAACGGTCCAGTAAATCCTACTATATGATTTACCTTAAAAAATCATATGGTTCAAATCAAACCACTAGATCAAACAATCATGACCATTCAAAAATGAATGATCATGATCGCTCTGAGCTTTGATGCCAAGTGCGTCATCATGTCACGCCCCCAAATCTGGCATTGACCAGTCTGGTAGGGTTACTGTCAATTACCCCAATATAGCTAACTAGAAAACCGCCCCTCTAAGTATCATTAAAGTTAATGCATAGGAATGTGAAATAAATTTGAGTATTCTAATAACCATAAAGGAAGCATATATTATCTTCGAAATTTAGACACGGAGCAACTAATAGAAATAATAAGCTGATCAAACATGGTAACAATATGAAGATCTCTATCTTAAACAATTCCGTAGTGGCAACCTCACCACTCCTCTCTTCCAAGAAGAGGTTTCCAACAAGATGTAATAACCGCATAAGTCTAAAGACTTAGTAAGTAAACTCCACAGTTGGATACGACATGAGCTAGTTTTTATTGAGTAGAAATAAACGTGCAATTCGATAGAGGTTTGAAAGAGGTGTTGTCTCTGCTTATACACCATAAAAATATCGTTTTGTTGAAGGAAAGGGGTGCACTTCCAGCGGCAATTGCCTAAGAGTTTTAATTCAGAAAACTAATGTTTTATTATCTCATAACTATCATATATAGTTTTTCTGAGATATTACCCCTTCTCAGCAGGGTTGGCGCTGTCCCGAGGAACTTGTAATACAAACCTTACACTTTGCTTGTAATTTTTTGCCACTTTGTAATGAGTTCTTGTAGTTAAGCTAAGCTTCAATATTCACTATAAATTCAAGAGGAATGCTATGACATATATAGTTTAGGCAATCAAATTTAGTTGTCTTTAATAGTAAGGTGTATTAACAAGCTAATAATTGAGATAATTCATGAAGATTCTCAGTTATTATCTAGCACTAAGATTTCACTTTCAAGAAAAGATGCATTTTAGTACATTTAAGAATGATCCATGATCGATGACTCCATTGTAGTTGATTGATGTGTGGGTGACCTTGGCGGGGAAGACAAGAACGGCTTGGGTGGGATATGTAAGGAATCGAGGCTTCCTTTCAACATATCCACAACTCTGTTCATTGGTGGTCGGTTTAAAGGTTCAGTCTGTATACACCACAAACTCACTATTATCAGCTTCTTTACAGTTTCTTTGTCCTCTTCCTTCATAAGGCCCTCCAATCCCAGTTCTTCATCTAGTTCTAGACGCTTGTAAATCCAATGTGGAAAATATAATTCACTAGTATGATCAACCCCGATATCAATATTCTTTCTCCCCCCAACCATTTCTAAAACCATCATTCCATAGCTATAAACATCTGACTTGTGAGATACCCTCCCAATATTTCTAAAAATAAGTTCTGGTGCCACATATCCTACGGTTCCTCTTGCACCTAACATGGATATGATACTCTCTTCTTTAGCGCATATTTTTGCAAGGCCAAAATCAGAAATTTTTGGACAGAAATTCTCATCCAAAAGAATGTTGTGAGGTTTTATGTCAAAATGCAAGATTCGTGTGTTGCAACCTTTATGTAAGTAATCTAGTCCATGAGCAATGCCAAGTGCAATCTTATATGTAGTCTCCCATTCTAATCGACAACTAGCCTTGGAGGGATTTTCTTTGTATATGAACTTCTCGAGTGATCCATTAGGCATAAACTCATAGATAAGAGCTCGTTTAGAACCCTCAAAGCAAAAGCCCAAAAGAGTGACAATGTTGACATGAGATGTCCTACTAATGCTTGCAACCTCGTTAATGAACTCCTCTCCATTACCTCTTGATTCTTTCAAAACCTTCACTGCCACAAGAGAACCATCTTGTAACTTTCCCTTGTAGACACCACCAAAGCCCCCTTCGCCTAACTTATTTCTAAAGAAGTTGGTCATTTTTTTGATAT